>NC_062535.1:13360577-13593391 GCF_022655615.1 Tachysurus fulvidraco | reverse complement strand
TATATTAAAGCTGCAAATGGATTCTCAGTCTTACGACTCATCGTTACACTCATGTTGTTTATTAAAATACATACAGTTTACAGTCGCATTCAAATATCACCGCTCTCCATTCAGACAACAATTTGAGGACACAAGAACACAACAGCTGGTGTGTTGTGTCCTCTGATCATGCATTTACTACCTTTGCCCCTGTGGCCCATGAATAGAAAAGTTGGAATAGAAAAGTTTTTCACTAAACCGTAACCTCTGTAGAACCTTTAGCCTGATCCACATCCACAAAGGAAATTAGTGGCTATGATAATGATAATATCTATTTCCACATCATTCAAAGCTTCAGCTCCATTTCTCTCACCCTCACATCCCTGCATGGGGCAGCCCTAAGCACCTTGCGTGGAGCCCAACAGTTGAACAGGCCTTTATGTCAGCCCCCAGCCCCCAAACTAAACAAAAAGTTGCACAGCATAGTTATGGTGCAACAGGAAGCTGCTGGTCATCAAAATGGTGCTGTGTCCACACTCCAACACCCAATTTAGTCATCGATTTTTGCCTACCCAATTCCTTTGCTAACACCACCATCCTAATCATTGTACCCAATTACCCCCTGGGGTTAATAAAATATTTTGATTCTGAGGAGTCTGATTGTAGACTATTTCAAATCCCTGCACCTTGTTTCATGTAATGTTAATGTAAACCAATTACACTGTCAATTCTCACAAGAATGTTGGCAATATTGTGAAATGTACACTATAAAAATCATCCATAAAATCATGACATCAAATTTATATAAATTAACAGTAATATTTTGAAAATAATAAAAATACAACAGTAAAATACTGAAACAACTCAAATTTAAACTAAAAGTAGATTAAATTTTTATATAGAAAGAAATTGTATCTCTGATTTTTATAATTATAATTTTTATTTAAAAATATGCAAATACAGTAAAATTCTATCAATATGAAAAGGTTTATAAAAAGTCTTTCAAGTTGATTAGTTATCAGTACAGTATTAGTAAAACTGTAATAAAAGTCTTTGTAAAAAAACATTGCTGATAAGAATTTAGTAGTAAGTTTTGATAACAAATTGGTTTTAAAAAATTTCACGGTCACACTGCAATGATCCTGATCCTAAAACCTGCACCAAAAATAGTATGTATTGTATACATGTACATACATACATACGTGTGTGTATGTATGTATGTATGTATGTATGTATGTAAATATTAAACTAGACTAGAGAACTTGTCAACTCATTACGTAGTGACTGAGTGTGTGTGTCCAGTCTGCCAGCTAAAGGATGTACAGTAGAATTAGGACATGTACAGTAGAATTAGGAATGTTAGCATTGATACGCTAACCGGTTTAAGTCCAAACAAATCCTTGCTTAAACCTATTTAAATAAGCAAAGGCCCCTGGGCTACAGCATTACTGTCGGCCAATCCCTCCCCATGAACAATTTAAAGATGCGCTTCAGTACCAATAAATTTGAATTGCCTACCTTTAAAAAGTTTTCTTCCTTGTTTTTCTTGGTGTGAAGTCTTTGATGAGGTCGGTAAAATCCAATTTCTGGATAATGTTGCTCTCCAGAGACATTAAAGTTAGATGACAGAGACGCTCCTGGCTCATAATATAACACAGACTGTTTTTCACACGAGCTAGTTTTGAAAATGGCCATTCACTTTTGGCATTTGTTACAGGTAGCATGAGGAATAAGCGGAGAGCGAAGCCTATGTTTGGAAATACAAACACTAACTTTCGTTGTTTTATTATATTGATAAACGTTCTTGCTGTGGTGTTGGTTACCTTTTTTATGATTGTTTTAAAATGTGAAAGTTCATCCACTAAGTCATTTTACAAATTTCTGCAGTAATTATTTTGTAGTTTCACTGCAGACAATAGGAGCTTTTCTGGAGTCAGGGACAGAATGTTATTTAGAAAGCCAAAATGCTGGTTTACGATGTCATACTATTTGTGCCTTATATACAGTACTATTGATATACTACTACACCAGACAGCCATTAGATGGCACTGTGTTCACTTTTACTTTATGAATACTATGCAGAGTAATAAAAAAGATATCAACACAAATGTTAAGAGAAAATAAACAGAGAAGTTGATAATATGGAAAAGTTTTTGAATCATTAAATAGAACATGATTGTCTTGTGTTTTGGCGTTTTGTTTAAATATTGATTGTGGTCTATTTTAGTAATAATAAACACGGTTGAATGTTTGTTTCTCAGATCATATAAAGGTGACCCCCTTTGGAAATTAAACGCCCCCCATTCTGTATGTTCTGGTGACAGCCCTGGAAATGCTGCTGTCTTATTTGTCACATTTTGATACAAATAAATGACTAGCAACATTGCATTGTTGTTTATGTCCTGATGGAAGTTACTTTCCATAACTGGCACAAATCATCATTGGGCTCAAGAACAAAAGGTGTCATTTGGTGTGAGACACACTTACTTTGCTGTTATCTTGGGGTTCAGTTGAATCTTTCAGAACAAAACAATTAACAACTGAAAGAGGCTCAAGGGAAGGAACCAACAGCAGTTTTTCCAAGCGAAGGATATGCAACCAAATATTAAGTGTAATTCACTAGAATCTGTTCGTATACTTTTGCTCATATAAAATTTTTGGGGGTCTGATACAAAGGGATCCTCAGTTTTCAAGATGCTGAATTTCTGATGGGAATGTTGTGAGTTCAAATCCCAGCACTACCATACTGTCTCCACTGGGTCTTTGAGCAAGATCTTTAACCCTCAACTGCTAAGCTGTATAAAAGAGATAAATATAAGTCGCTCTGAATAAAGACTTGTTGTAGGACATAATTCACTTGTGTGATTTGCCTGATTTGTAAGCATGGGATTATGATCAGCTTTCAAGATAGTTGTCTCAATATATTATAATTAATTTAAAAAAGAAGACATTAAGTTTAATAACATGCATTTATTTTGACCAAGAAAATAAAGTTCAGACAATGTGTCACACTTTAATTATTTTACTATTTATTCAATATGCATAATTAGTATATTTTTAACATGATTTAATCATAAAGTAAACAGTTTTACAATTCATAATAACAACGACAACAACAACAACAACAAAACACACCATATTACTATTGGGTAAGAGGTAAAATTAGTCAACTCAATGCTGCTGTACAGTACTGCACATGGATCATGTTTTTAGAAACGAGCGCTCTCTACAGGTGAAATAGGGTATTTGAGCGTATAGGGTGTCCACTTCAACCTTGTATTTGGTGTTAGTATAAAAGATGTGCTGAAACCTTTTTGGCATTACTGTACATTTACTGCCATATGTTCATTTTTCACATTTTTTTAATCTAAAACTTCTTTTACTGATTAATGGGTTTATCTAAAAAGAATAGATATTTTAACAGAGTACACAGCTCATCATGTAAAACAGAAATCATACAGTTATTTTAGCCATAGACTGCTCTAATTTATGCATCAAAATGTCTTAATATAGAGATACAATGCAAAAGACGTGTATCATTTACTATAATTACGGTACATTAGAATTGTAGTAAAGAATATATGTATATATCATTCTAACAATAATATGCAACAAAATATGATTGTCATGAGAATGTTCAACAGGAAAAAAAATAATAAAAGGACAAATCATGTCCATAAACTGTTGTAACTGTGATATACCTGAGCAGAATATAAAAATCCATTCATCAGTGGTTTTTGAAGATGCAAATCCTCAGATATTGGCAGGATTGGTGATGGTGACTTTCAGATTAATATCATCCACCTATATAAAAAACAAAATCACCTCTTAAATGTTCCTGTTTGTTATGAGGCAAATCTAAAATATTATCTTGCAATTATATATTTTGTAAATTGTGACATTTTTGTCATTTTAAAAGAGTTGCATTTACAGCAGTATGTCCTACAAATGTGTAGCTAAATATAAAGTTCTTGTTTAATCACTGATGTTACCAAGCCTTTACTATTGATTCCACACTATTCTGGGGCTGACACGGTTTATTTAGTTCTATGTATCGAGTTTGCCTCCCTATAGTATACTAGTATAGTATAAACTCCTTTTAGTATATTTATCATAAAGCATTCTTGTAAATCATTTTAGATATAACATTACCATAAAACACTTGTGTCTTTGACAGTCATGTTAAAAATCTTAAAAATGACCTACTTTAGTAATGCCGAAGGTGTTCATGAAGACGTCTCCCCTAATGTTAAGTGTAGTCACTTTGTCCACCGGTATACGATGCTTGAACTTGCAGAATTCCAGGCCATTCACCATCACCTGAATAAATAAAGTGTAAGCATATTTAAAACAAATTATTAAAGTCTTTACTCTCTCATTTCTTTTCTCCATATCGCACCTCATAGCGTTTTGGTTTAATAACCATGATGATATCAAAAGCTGCTCCTCCAACAAATGGGCGTTCTGGGGCCTTCTCTTCATTTCCCCATGTCCCATTCTTGCAGCTGTTAAGGACCACAGAGTCCATACTTCGTTTGAGCTGGAGAGCAATGTCATGAGGGTTCTTCGGCCCGGTCTGCAAGTTTATTTCAAAGCTGAAAGAAATAGTTTTATCATTTAATTGACTAAATTCAAAACTATTCAATATTGCTTTTGACTCAACATTTCATGAAATAAAACCACAATAACATACCATTGAAAATCTACTGGAACAACCCCTTGGAAGAACAAAGCCACACCATGTCTCAAGCCTCCAGGGATTGATCCCAAATATGGATTGTCCTGTTGTGGATAAGCATCATTCATGTTTTAACGATAAATCTAATCATATGGTTATATTATTATAAAAATGCAATCTATTTAGCTTGTTTATTCATTCATTCAGAAATGAAGATGTTACTCACAGGGTTGCAGACTGGATGTGGCACATCACACTGGATGTCAGATCTCTTTGTGCGTGAGATGCCAGTCTTGAGTTCCTTGCCAAAAGTAGATTTGCTCCAGTTCTAGAGAGAGCAGAAGTATACAAAGAATACTTATGAAACCTGTTTGCTCCTCATTTATGACAAAGCAGATATAATGTTGCTGTGCTGTATAATGTGCTGTAATGTTGATATTGGCTTAAAAAGGTAAAAAAAATCATTGCAAAAATACAAGGAGAACTGAAGGTGATCAAGGCAAGTGGATTGCAAAAACTATGAGTCTTGAAGTCACTCACGGATAGTTAACTTAAAATCGATGGAGCAAGAGAACTAAAATTAAAAAGGAAGACTCAGTTCTGGACAAATTTTAACAGCTTTAAAAAGCTTGATTAATTTCCAAACTCTTATGGAATTATTTTACTCTTATCTTAGTTGTTTCTTTTACAATACAGTTCTATATTAATATTCAGAATGCAGCTACTAATGCACATCATCACCGTATATACAGAGCATATACACAGCTACAGGGCTCTCAGGTTTTGAAGACAGGTAAGAGTGACATCTCCAACCCCACACCCAACATGACAATGGGGGTGTTGTGTTTGGTAAGGATCACTGAACACAACTTAACCAAATACAAAGCATTTATTCAATTTCCATTTATTAATTTGTGTGTGTGTGTGTGTGTGTGTGTGTGTGTGTGAGAGAGAGAGAGAGAGAGAGAGAGAGAGAGAGGTGTTTGTTGCCTTTTTGGGCTCATTTATCATTTCTAATGTTGCTCCCATTTAAAACAGTCCGGCTTTTTTGATTGGCTGATAAGTGGCAGGCTCGACTAAGAACTCCAGAGGAGACGCGCTTTATTCTTGCCCGGTTCCATAGAGATAGCGGTGCAGACAGATACATTTTGGGTGCTGCTGCATATTAAATATATGATAAATAGTAAGTTCTTCTGCGTGAGTGTCAGGACTCAACCCGGACTTTTGGCCACGTGCTGTTTTTGTTTATCTTCTTCGTCACGTGTCTGCCCCGCCTTCGTCTGCCCCTCCCTGTCTTCACACCTGATCCTTATTGTGTCATCGTGTCTTTTTATATTTAAGTGGGCCGCGTTGCCGAGTGCAGGGCGGAATCATTAGTTACGTTTACCCCTCGTCATGTCTAGTCTTTGTTAAGTGTCTTCATTTGTATTGCTTTTGTTATCGTCTTTATGTCGTTGTCTTTATCATTTATTAAACCCCTTTCATTTGAAGCTATCCTGCTTACGGGTCTGTCTCCTTCCGCTTCCGGTTGTGACAGTGAGAAATACAATGTGTGGTGGGAGAGCGTGACAAAAGACTGAAATGAGTGACTGTCACGTTCAATGCATGACACTTGAGAGCTCTGCAGCTACTGCTTTAAATTGCTGGACCTTGTGCATGAGCAGTAGTGTTTGTATGTGAACTGTAGTTTCTAAGGTGAATGTGTAAAACTTACTGCAACAATACCAACAGTGTTCATTATGACACCTCCAGAAATGTGAAGTGTAGATATATTCTCCACTGGTATGTGAGGTACGGGCTTCAAAGACTTCTGCCCATTCACATACATCTGGAGATAACAAACACTGTAGGTAATTCAAAAACAATTATGTGAATTTTTTATACTTTTAATTCCCATACCTCATAGCCTTCTGTGTTTCTCACAAAAAAAATGTCAAAGACTGATCCACTGGTCAGTCTAAGGCATGCAGGTCCAAGAAATAAACGAAAAGACGGAATATTGAATTTAAAACAGATGCCATCACCATTGTAGTCAGTTAATAAATTTGAACCCCATCTGTGTGTAAAAGGTAAAAACATCACATCAGAGTAAATACATAACAAGATATAATAATCATGTCTTATTAGATTACATTTCTATTACTGAAAAACATGAATTATTTTGTATGGAATGTAATTAATAATATAAATACATACAAACTATTTTTCGAAACCCCTTGGAGGTACAAAGCCATTCCTTCTCTTAGTCCTCCAGGGATTCCCCGGGTGAAAGGAACGATCTGTGGTGAGTGTAAAGGTATTGTATACATAGATTGGTGATAAAATGTTTTTATTGAAAACAAACAAACTCAAGTTATCTAAACTGGACCTCTTTGTACAGAATATAAGTATCAAGCTAGTATCAAGTATCAAGCAACTAAATGTTACAGTCCACCAGGTTCAACTTTAGAATCATTGTGCATTATTTTATTTTAATGAACAAAGAATGAATTTGTTTTACGCAAAGTGTTTAATGTGATGTGGAGATTCATATTGACATGTTACTCACAGGATTGTTGACAATATTTGTAACCTCTGACTTGATAGTAGATGGAGACCATCGTGACCTGCCGATAGTGGGCATTATTTCATTCCTGAGTTCAGTAATGAGTACGGGTATAGAGAAGTTCTGTAAGAAAAGAGATTATATGTAACATAAATAAATGAAAATACATGTTTACATGTTGCTCACTAATCACATAAACTTTTGATTATTTATTTATTTATTTATTATTTATTTATTTATTTATAAATGAGAGTAATCTGTGTAGTAGAACATCAAACTGCATTGAAATACTATGAATTAAAAATGTATTGCAATTTCAGAACTTTACTCTTACTAAAAAAATAGAAAATTATAGACTCTATTAATTTACTGGATTGAAGGCTAGATTTTATAAAATTTCCTAAAATCTAATTTTGCATATAGCTTTTATAGATTAAACTGAACCGATTTACAGTATACATGAACAGAAATTACATATAATTATATATCATTGTAACTGACCCATTGATCTAATGTAACCGTGAGCTTCCCTTTAAAGGTGAAGGGGACAGAGTCGCTGGCTTCACTCACTCCCACATCATTAACAGCTCTGTATCGGACCCAGTATTGTTCTGTGGACTTTAGTCCAGTCAATGTGAAGGTGGTCTGTGCATTTGATGTGTCTATGACTGTCCATTCCTCAACATCAGCTGCTGAATCATTTGAAGGTGTCATCCTGTACTCAACTCTGAAGTGTACAGTCTCTCCAGTTGGGGATTTTGAAAGCTTCAGGGTGACTTTCCCATCACTGGTCTCCACTTCAGGTTTGGGAGGTTTGGATACAGGCTGGAAATTAGGATCTGTCAGAGAACCTTTCTGATAAAGTTGGATGGAGGATCCTGGATTGCTGGGATCAGATATGGAGGCAATGATGAATTTGATTCTCTTCTCATTTTTATTGGCCTTTAAAAAAGAGGTAAAGAGAGAAAGATTCTGCCTCATGATTGTAGAAATGTCAGGAGAAGTGAACCAAGGCTGTGCTGCTTGGAGAATGGAAACTCTCTCACTTGTTTTCCCCAACATTTTAAATTCTTCAGATTTGTTAAAGTCCTGTAGCGCTGCTAGGTAGGAGTCATCACGCTTTAGAGATGTAAATGACAAACATACCACCACATCAACATCAGGATGAAAACAGATGGAATTTAATGACCCTGATGATTTCACAACTGTGATGTCCTTCAACCCAACTGTATAGGAGCTCAGTATATTTAATTCAGTTGCAATGTCATCTAACCATTTGTTCATGTTGCTTACATTGAAGGGTGATGTGTAATGGATGCTCAGGATGTCCCCCAGTGTCTTGTCCTCTTGTGTCCCACCCCGAATAGCTGGCAGAACTCTGCATAGTGCCTTCTTTAACAAACTTATATAATTTCTGTGTAATGTCTGAAACTTCAGCAACTTGTACTTTAGATCAGGGAAATCATCCATTATTTGTCTGTTGATCAAATCATTGCATATTCTCTCCTTTTCACTAAATTCCTCCAACAAACTTTCTGTTTCACACAACAGGCTCAAATTGATTTCTCTCACCAACTTTGCAGCCCTATCATCCAAAAGATAGAGGGGATACAGCCACACTGTCAGAGGTACACCTTTACCTTGTTGCTTCAGCATAGCAGGCAAATTCTTGTACACATCCAGAGCTTCATTGTATGAGGTTGGGTTTTCTTGAAGTTCAATGTCACCATAAAATGTGATGCTAATATTCTCAGCCATTTTTTTTTCATCTTCAGTCATGTTAAGGGATGCTTGCCCCTCAATGGAAATGGTAGGGATCTTCTTGACCACTGCATGAAGGTTTCCTTCAATTTCCTTTTTGTTCTCATTTTCTGCACTTGTATAATCAAACACCATGAAAACCTGAGCTCCATACAGTACAGCTGTAACTACATGAGTGGCAGTTTTCTGGTCAAATACTTGTGGGTAGGTGATATTACCGAGCTCCTTCATAGTGAGCTGTTCAAATGTTGTTGTCTGGCTGTACTGCATAGTAACTCTGGACTGACGTGCTGAAGATCTGGTATCTTGCAAGTACTTGGCCGATCCTCCAACCTCCACCAATCCACTTAGAAAACTGGCTTTAAGGGAAGCACTTATGTCTAGGAGGTTTGCCTTATCACTGAGACTATCAGAGGCTGCAGAATTCATTTTGGTTTCAAGCTTCTGATGAACATCAATGTCATCACGCAGTGCTTTCTTATCCCATAATGTAACGCCTGAAAGAGGAAAGTGATGAGAAATGAGAGCAACTTTACAAATATTTTTTATTAATCAAATGTTTCTGATTTTGAAATGCAATCCTGAAGTAGGTTTGTCTAGGTATATACTTTTTCCAATTTTATAATTCAATACATTTATTATTTATTAATTAATCAAATAATCATTTGCCTGCTTCAACCTCCATAAGGCAGTGAGTATATGGTAATAAAATTCAACTTATTAGGTTTCATTTTTTTAAACATTTCTAAAGTATTATTACTGTCCACAAATCTTTAGTCTGCAAATACTTAATTAAATGACATTGATGTTAACTGCACCTGGAATAAAGGAGTCACTCCGGCAATCATACAGCATGCCAGGATACAGAGGTCTTCCCAGGGCAGCTATTTCCAGGCATTTGGATTCCATGACTGTTGCAAGAAAAAGGAGAAAGAGAAAATAAAAAGATTTGAAAATGCATAAAACTGTCAATGATGATGAACACTGTAAGTTAATGTAATGGGAAAATGATCAAAAAGTGTATTGTATGATGCATCTAAATATTGTTTTCACTTATTTTAGTAACCTCTTTAGTACTTAGACTTTGGCCACGTGCTTTTGTTTTTGTTTTGTGTCACATGTCTGTCCCACCCTTGTTTACTTCTCCCCATCTCTGCACACTTGTTCCCCTTGTGTTAATTGTTTATAGTATTTAAACGTGCCGGGTTGCCTATGGCAGCGCAGAATCCTCGTCTTTGGTTGTCATTTGATGTCGTGTCTGTGTCTTTGTTTCATGTTTTTTAGTTAATAACTCTGTTGTACGCTGTTTGTACGCTGCTGGGAAATAGAGTTTGTGACTGAAGGTGACTCAGCAGCATGTTTTAGTACCATTTTTTTTTGTTGCAAAAATAATGTTTGGAAAATAAAACTATTTTGGACATAAAAATGTGCAGAATAAATCTGTAATAAAACAATTTAGGTGCCTAGGAGTTTTCATAGAGCTGTATGTATACATCCATACTGTATGTTCACAATATTGCAGGCCAGACTGCTCTCACTAAACCACTGTCAGCATGCCTATACTTTAGGATCATCTAAAGTTACACCATTTTAAAATGTTTGTTTAGCACTTTCTGGCTTTTACTGTTAATCCTTAATCATGTATAGATAACATCCTGGCTAATGTCTATCCAATCCATAAATTTACATTAATTACAGATGTCCTAATGCAAAGCGACTCACAATTTTATATCATTTTAGACAAATGAGCAACTGAGGGTTAAGGGCCTTGCTCAGTGGTCCAGCAGTAGCAGCATGGTTGGTGTGGGATACATACTCACAACCTTCCAATTGGTAGTCGAACACCTTAACCACTAGGCTACCACATCCCTTTTTTCATGTCCTCACACCCCCATTTGTGTAATTTCAGTTATTATAATGAGTATTTTAATACATAGAAATGCACATATGACCAAAAATACCTTCATAATCACTGAAAGAAAATCCTGAAAGTGAAGATTTTACAAATTCTGTTATGAGCAGAACTGTACAGGATGTAGCTCAACAAACCAAAGCCACTGAGATTGAAGAAAACATCAGGATCCTAACGTTAACTACTGTAGACTAATGAACACATTCATACATCATGACGGGCAGTGATTCTCCCCAGGCAGCTAATAGCATGCAGCAGGAACCGATGACTGTCAATAATGAGGACAGCAACAAAGATGTGATTTTTTTTTTTTCTTTTCCGAATAAAAGCATTAAAATGTCAGTTTAGAAATATTCCGACTGAATATAGGGAAGTCGGGTTATTATTAAGTAGTATAATTAATATAAGTTTATAATCTTTAAGTATATTAGAATTAATTGTAGATATTCACATTTCCTATTACAAAAAATGCATAGTTTTATTTCTTAAACTTTAATCCAAACACACACTCATGTCTATGCTTTCATCATGTAATATTAAGAGCATTTCTTACCATTGATTAAAGGATCCGGAGATCACAGATTATCTTATCTATATTAACAAAACTAAAGCAAAGGCGTCTCTCTCTCTCTCTCTCTCTCTCTCTATCTCTCTCTCTCTCTCTCTCTCTCTCTCTCTCTCTCTCTCTCACACACACACACACACACACACACACACACACACACACACACACACACACACACACAGTAGCTAAGATCACAGTATTTAAAATCAAATGTTCTACATATTTACAATTTTTTTCCCGAACTATGCCTCATTTTTCCCCCGTAAATATACTTTTATTTCTACAACAGATAAAATATAATGCCAACAGATGGCGCCAGCGTTCGTATTTTGAACGATGACTCTGGTGTTTTGGTCAAGCCAAGCTTCCCAGAAACCTGCAGGAAAAGTGGTGCTGTTGTCCACATCCCAATGCACCTGGTCCCATTCAGTCACCCATTTCCTCCCAGACCCAATGGCCACATTGCAAAATATGTGCATATTTTCCTCAGTTTCTTTATGATATGGAAGCCATTAATCATGCAACTGTGTTGTTGTCTATCTGCTAAACCACTGGCAGCATGCCTAGACTTTAGGATCTTCTAAAGTTACACCATTTGAAAAGGCTTGTCTTGCACTTCCTGGCTTTTACTGTTAATCCATAATCATGAATAGATAACATCCTGGCTAATGTCTATCCAATCCCTAAATATGCCATTTGTGTTATTTCAGTTATTATTATGAGTAATATAATACATAGAAATGTACATATGAAAATAAATAGCTTCATAATCACTGAAAGTAAATCCTGAAATTAAAGATTTTACAAGTTCTGTTATGAGCAGAACTGTACAGGATGTAGCTCATCAAATCAAAGCCACTGAGATTGAATAAATAATCAGGATGCTAATGTTAACTAGACTAATGAGGAAACCCTGACAATCATAAAACTACCTGGGATGAAGGAGTCACTGCCACATTCATACATCATGACGGGCAGTGATTCTCCCCAGGCTAGCTAATAGCTTGCAGCAGGAACCCATTACTATGTCATAGTAATGAGCACAGGACGAGTGAAGTGATTTTTTTTTTCCACTTTTCGAATAAAAGCAGTAAAATATTTCAGTTTAGAAATATTCCGACTGAACATAGGGAAGTCGGGTAATTATTAACTATATTAATGAAAAAAAATAATAGTAATAATAATATTATATAAAAAATATATGAATAAAAAAAAACAATGCAGAGTATTTGTAATGACCGCCCCCTTCCCTCTCTTTAAACCATCATTAGATGGCAATATAGCAATGTTGGGGAAAATGAAGTCAGAGGTCAATGATTTGTAGCTCAATGTTCACATGTTAGCAGATGCTCAAAATGTAGAGAGAAAGATAGATAAGTTTAAATATTCATGGTTTAGTTGTGTAATATTTCATGTTCATTTATAGGTATTAGTTATTTGTGACAGGGGGTCCTCCGGGTACTCCGGTTTCTCCCCCGGTCCAAAGACATGCATGGTTGATTGGCATCTCTGGAAAATTGTCCGTAGTGTGTGAGTGAATGAGAGTGTGTGTGAGTGAATGAGAGTGTGTGTGTGTGTGTGCCCTGCGATGGGTTGGCACTCCGTCGAGGGTGTATCATGCCTTGATGCCCGATGATGCCGAGATAGGCACAGGCTCCCCGTGACCCGAGTAGTTCGGATAAGCGGTAGAAAGTGAGAGAGAGAGAGAGAGTTATTTGTGACTTTAAACTCTGATTAAGACAGATTGAACTCTGCACGTGGTTCTAAATATTACCCTGATATGTTCTAAACAGATTTATATTTGTTTATGATGTTTATGTTAATGTGATAATGTTGTTTATTTTTTGTTATTTGTCTTTCTGTATAGTTGTACGGTGCAATAAAGTGTGAAGCGTAAAGTTTAATACAGTACACTGCAAGTAAGAAAGGATGCATGGAAACTGTTAATGCAGACCCATGCAAAGAAAAAGGTTTATTGAAACCAACATAATCTTTCAAGCATCAGTGAAAAACTCTCTGCCTTATTCTTTGGAACTAAGGGGCTGCTACAGTATTATTTAATTAGCTTTAATCCAAGCACAGTTTTATTCTCTTCAATAGCCACCAGATGGCGCCAACGTTCCGCGACACACTGAATTCTAAAGTGGAACCCTTTTAAACTTTTTTCTTGGAAAATAAATTTTAAGAGTTAACCAAAAACATATTTAAACAAACGAAGACAGATTTAGACTTGAAGAATTTATACAGATCTTATGTTTACTGTTTAATAGTTCCATCTGTCATATTTCCATCACAACACACCATGATGTATTATTCAGTAAAAAAAAAAGATTAAGTGATTTAGGTGTTTTAGATTATGGCTGCAATTAATCACTGCAGCAGCAGAGTTGGACAGTCATGATGTCATTTATTCCTAAAACACAATTTCATACTTTTGGCTCATACTTTTCAACATACCACAAGTGATCTCTTACTCTGCCACAATAACACTGTTTATGTGGGCAGTCGTGGTTAGAGAGTCTGACTCGTAACCCGAAGGTTGCGGGTTCGAGTCTCGGGCCGGCCACGACTGAGGTGCCCTTGAGCAAGGCACCAAACCCCTCAACTGCTCCCCGGGCGCCGCGGCATAAATGGCTGCCCACTGGCTGACCACTGTGTGTCACCCGCTTCGAATGTTATCACACTATTGAATGGATGTTATCAGTGGTTAATGGGCCCATCGATTGTGTTCATGGTGTGTGTGTGTGTGTGTGTGTGCGCACTTTGGATGGGTTAAATGCAGAGAACGAATTCTGAGTATGGGTCACCATACTTAGCCGTATGTCACGTCACTGTCACTTTATATCTGTGTACACCTAATGTAGCCAGTGAATTTGTGTGAATTGTGATCCTGTGATCACCTCTCTGTTCTCTCTCTCTTCTCATATTTTATCATACCTTTAAGGAAGAAGCAATAAATCAGTTTTTTATTTGACACATGATTTATTTATTTTGAGCTATAAAATAAAGAAAAAAACACATAATTAAGGCACATACTGATTTATTTGCCCCTGTTACATAAATCATGTCATGATTTTCTAAATGCACAACACATTGGTCAAGTGGTGCACTTTAAAAAGGGTGTTTTACTGACTAAGGCAGTGGTGATTAGAATTATTACACTTATAATCAGTACAATAAATGACTGAACAGGAAAGACTTCTGCCCATTTACATACACCTGCAAAAAACAGACACTGTAGGTAATTCTTTTAAACACATTATGTGTTCACATTATGTGCATTCTCTTATTCTTTTAATTCCCATACCTCATAGCCTTCTGTTTTGATCACAACAAAAACGTCAAATGCTGATCCTTTGGACATGTTACACTGTACACGTTCTTCAGCTTGCCATTTATATTTACATAACTGTTGCAGCAAATAAATTCATTAAACATGGGCCTAAAGTGAAACTTTTGTCTCCCTCATCGGTTACAAAATCCAAGATAAACCTGTTTGTAAAAAGTAAAAAATCCATGTCATATTAAAGTAATGCAATTAAGGCCTAATGAATGGAAGTGTCAGGACTCTACCCGGATTTTGGCCATGTGCCTTTTTGTTTATGTTTGGTGTTCACGTGTCTGCCCCGCCCTTGTCTTTTTCTCCCCACCTCTGCACACCTGTCCCTTATGTGTCTTGATTATTATTAGTCTTTAGTTAAGCCGCGTTGCCTTGTGCAGTGCGGAATCCTATTGTCTTCATGTCCAACCCAGGCTCACGGCAGTTTGTAATCTGTTTGATTTGTGTTCGTGGAGACGAATTTTCCTTTTTTTCGTGTCACTCAGAACGGACTTTCGATCTAATGTATTTCAATAGGAAGCATCTTTCGTGTCTGCACCACGTTTTTTTCTGCCACTCGGAAGCATTGTTTTTGCTCATTTGTTATTCATTTTTAAACTTTATGCACTACATTACTCAACATTCAACCAGGAGATTTTATCCTTGTTTTTATTGCTTTGTGCTATGGTCTACTTTTACTGTGTTGAAGACGTCAGCTAAAACTACATGATGACCCACCCCCAATTCTCTTTTAATGACGTCCTCATCTTTCTTTCAACACATAAACACGAAAGTGTGCTTGATAATTCAACAATACGATGTCATGACCATCCGTATTATTTTATTCTCCTTTTATTATATCCCAGTCTCACGGCAGTTCGTGACATAGTCATAGTCACGAACTGTAATCCATTGATTCGTGTTCGTGGACACGTATTTCCCTTCTTTCAATCTAATGTATTTCAATAGGAAGCGTCTTTCGAGTCCGCTCCACGTTTTTCTTTCTGCCACTCGGAAGCATTAGGAAAGTAAACTAAATACTACAGTACCCATGAGCCTTTTCTACTTTTACTATGTTGATGACGTCAGCTAAAACTACCTGTTGACCCACCGCCTATTCTCTTTTAATGACGTCCTCATCTTTCTTTCAACACATAAACACGAAAGTGTGCTTGATAATTCAACAATACGATGTCATGACCATCCGTTTTATTTTATTCTCCTTCTATTGTGAGGAAGGGGGATTAGTTGTGGTTATTGATTGAATTAAAATAAAAATAAAAAATCAATTAAACTAATTAGTGGACGCCCGCATTACCCGTGAGCCTCAGCGGAGACGGCTGCTATGGAGACGGAGCCAGCCCGCTTTGCGATTGGTTGATTTCTGCAGGCCGCGAATTCTCCTTCATTGCGCTCAAAACCACTTCCCAGGTAAGCCACGAGACTTGAATGTGATGATTAAATGTTATAATTGATGCTTTTCTTTGCCATTAGACTCACATGGTTTACATGTTAGCGCAACGAATTAAAGGCCGACCAACTGTTTCCATATAGAGGCCTACGTCTCGGTACCGAGCCACCACCGCTAGGAGGCGAAAATGCATCAAATTCATTGTAACTTCATTGTAACTTTTAAGCATTAAATCCTCTAAATACACGGTTAAATTATATACTGTTTGAAAGCTTAGACTCTCAGGATTTTATTAAGCGCACACACACAGCATAATATGATTTATAGTAATTTAACCATTTGATAGAAAATTGAACTAGGTGGCGCTAGTTCGATCTGTTTACTCACTTTTAAACGCTGGTCTTTAAATTTCCCTTTCTTCACATTGTCACTAATGTTAATGTATTTTCCAAAACAAATGCTTGTAAAAATCCCCGAGAGTCCAAAAAACTTGAAAATGTAATCCTTTTAATCCAAAACGCTTTGCTCGCTTCACAAGAATTATGTGTTTGACCGGAAACTGAACACGAAGCTTCACTTCCGCCCTTTGTTGGACTCCTACGTCTCATTGGACACATACCAAAATTTCAAAACGCGTCAGATTTGTAGTCGAGGATCTGACGAATCAAACAAGCCCTCGCATGAGCCAACCAGTGCCTGTGCGGCCGAGATAGGCAGCTAAGAAGCCAATGAGGTCTCTCCATGCTATGTGGGTGACCCTCCCTTTGACTGACATTTGCTCCGTCCAGTAGCGATTTGATGTTTCGCGAGCATCATAGCTCTTTAGCCAATAAGGAGACGATTCCAACGAGATGCAACATGATACATCTGGTGAGTTCGGGCTGTGCAATAAGCGTGCGCATATTAATTTTTTTCAGCTTTATTGCGCAATTCTCGAACGTTTCACACTCTCACACCTCAGGGTGTCAGTTTACAGGCATTTTTTCAAAACAGAGTTATAGGCAGAGGGGTTCTCTTTGTTATAGGACTTTTGAACTAAGCATGCAGTCCTTTTATACAAAGTTATACAGTAAAAAAAATAAACAAGAAAAACCTGAACAGACGGACATGTCCATAGAAAAATATTCATATAAAATCCATTTTTGTGTCTTTTGACTTCATTTTTTTTTTTGGTGAAAGCCAAGACATGTGGCTATGGCCCTCAGTTGTTGTTTACCAACCAGAATTAAATACAGCAATGTATGTAATCAGTTTATCAGGTAAACAACTCAGACGGAAATAAACACCCTCCATTCTAGCCTCTATAACTCTGTGTCAGTAAGGCTTAGAATCAAGCTGACACTTGTGTCGGAAACTAGAGACTCTCTTCTTTCCAATGAGACCAAGCTCACCTCTGTGTGTCAAAGTATATGGGAGCTGTACCACTTTTTATGTGGGTATGTCATCTAGGCGAAAATCATGAAAATGGGGGGGCGACAGGTAACAGGTAACAGTAAAAAAAGAAGAAAAAAAAACGACGCGCCTTTTGTGCAGTCATACAGAAAATGGGAAAAACGTGAATTTTATTGTTTTATTAAGTATTTTATGGACAATTTGTCACATTTTAAACATTTTTTCAACATATCTAGCCTTCACTACATAATGAACTTTTTCTGTTCTCCCTGCAGATCCCGTCAAACTTCACCTTCACCCTATTTAATCACCTCATTTCCAAAAACCAAAGGCACTTTTAAGAGCTAACCTCTATCTATCTATCTATCTATCTATCTATCTATCTATCTATCTATCTATCTATCTATCTATCTATCTATCTATCTATCTCTGTCCATCTATATTTCTATCCATCTCTTCAATATCTATCTGTTCTCTATCTCAATTTCTCTTTCTCAATCTTTCTTCTCTTTCTGTTTTTGTCTACTTGTCTGTTATTTTTCTCTGTCTATCAGTCTGTCTATCTGTCTGTCTGTCTGTTGATATAATACCAGGGGGGTCTACAAAAAAGATTTGTCCATTTTGTCAGGGTATTTTATTTTGTGCACAGAAGATCTGTTGCCATTGCAAAAAGGAGCAGCCTCTGAAGCAGCACCTCAAGAAGAGGCTTCAGAGGTTTGATGACAAGCGAGAGGAATGGGTGTTTGTTCGTAAGAAGAACCACAACAGTGGTTGAAGCCTTAATCATGGTAGGTGCAATTTCTTACATGATGTTAAACTGTCATCTAGGACAGTGGTTTGGGCCGGGGACCCACATTTTCCACATCATGACTGTGTGTGTGTGAAATAAATTTGCTTGTTTATACACACACACACACACACACACACACACACACACACACAATGCCACAGTATTTCAGTGTTTGTGTGTGTGTGTGTGTGTGTGTATGTATGTGTATATATATATATATATATATATATATATATATAAAATTTATTTTTTATTTACAAAACAAGCAAATTTACAAGTACTATCCCACTTTATTAACATACACATAAATTGTACTAATATGACTAATACTGGTGAAAAAGTAGGCTTATAATGTAAGGCTATTAAATAGCAGTCCCAAACTAGTTTTTGTTAATAAAATAAAGTTGGTAAGTTTGCATAAGCCACCAGAGTAATTTAAAAATATACAAAATAATACATTGTTACATTTTAGGGCTTCAGTTCCAATGGTAAACACAATACTTAAATGAAACATGGAAACTGCTGCTGATAAATACAATGACCATCACGTGCATGCAAATCCTTACCAGCTAACACACAACGTACCAGGATTTATTAGTGCTTTGCTTTTATTTCATTACTTACTGATGTAAAATTGCATACTCATAGTTTCTCTTGCACTATATATGAAGTGATGTAAAGCACACACCGCCACATTTTTCAGTGCAATTCTGAGTTCATAACAAATACAGGCATGCATTATAACAGAATCACAGGTGCAATATACAGTAATAATCAAACTTTATCAAGTAAACGAGAAATAACAAATGAACTACATTCATTAAAGCATTTTACAATGTACATATGTCAAGTGTAAATGTATGTGCAGCATTCACTCATTTGGTTATAAAACATAAAGGCAGAAAAAAAAACTTTTTTTTAATCTATAGATCTATTAATCTATTAATCACTATCCAATTGCACAGTGGTTACACAATTCTTTCAATGTAGGTGCTAAACCCAAGCTACTAATTTTGCAAAAAGTTCTCTCTTACCTTCATGGTGTGAGATTCATCTTTTTGCTGTTTTTCTAAACAGAAGAGTTGTTTTTTGCTTCAACTGTATGAGCTTTTACTGTTTTCACATACTTGGTATACAAAAGCTAAACACACCATGAAGTTAAATATCCTAAATAGTATTAACCTGGATGCTGTCGTTAATAATGTTATATTTTCTCAATAATTAATATTCTTAGTTATTTTTGCTGCAAATTCACAATGTTGTCATTTCATTGCAGCTTGAGAAACTCCATGCCATTGGATACAAGCCAGTTCTGCTCCTTGGAAAGCAAAACAAAAAAAAAGAAAATAAGTGTGAAATATTAACCCCTCGCTGCACACTCTCCACCCGTGCCCAGGACTACCTTCAGAGGATAGGCCCAATATATGAAACCATTTTTGATGGTGAGATGCATGCACTGTATTTTCACAACTTTTTTTTAGTACACAAGATTTTGTCAGTGTTTAAATCATTAAAGGAATGGCCAAACCCTAAAAAATAAAACAACCTTAAATTCAGTCAATTTCAGTCCTAACCTCCTTGACAGTAGAAACTTGGGAGAGGTTTCCATTTTTATATATCCAACACATGTTCTATGATTGTAAGCAAGTGTTTAAGATAATATATATAACCCACAATATTGGGTTTAAACATACTACTATGGAATTATGTTTGGGATGGTGTTTCTACGAGCCATATTTCCTTTCTGTTTTCAGCCCACATACAGTACAACAATATTTTTAATGTTTAGGCACACTGACCAAAAGTAATTTTTGTAGGGACATATACTAATTAGATCCATGATATCTGCTAAGGTCTGTTTTGGTCACTGAGTCAATGAATCAAATTGTAATAAATCTCAACTGTAGAGCTCATGATGCAGATGGACCATTAACGGAAATAGCACAAAGAAAAAGAAAACCATCAAATGCTGGCTGGATACACCACACGCTTACACTACTACTAACTTGGAGGCATAAAGCCTAAAGTTTTTTAGTGCACAACACAGTCTAGTCTAAACTAAATACAGACTCAGTCTGCAAACAAACATTACACTTGGTGTCATTTTTTGAATACATATTATGAGCACTCTGTTTTTTCCTGACTAAAAGATGTATTTGTTTTAGTCACAGAAAATCAATTAAATATAGATTTGCAGATGTATAATACATCCAGTAGACTATCAATAATTTCCCTGGAATCTAAAGTTCCCACAAATCTGGTTATGAAAAATTTGATTATATGATTCAAACAGATTAACACTTAAATATGTACAGTTCAAGTTAAATTTTTAACCCTATAAATGGGAGTGAAACAACACTTGTTTAACTTGCACAGGTTGGACCAAGGATATTAATGATGATCAGCTGATTTCGCTGCACCTCACACCCTGTGAACCATTGGAGAACACAAGCAACCGCGAGGTGGTGAGGACCACGCGGGTGGAGCAGACGGGCACTACAGAGGGGGAGATGGAGCAGACGGGCACTACAGAGGGGGAGATGGAGCAGACGGGCACTACAGAGGGGGAGATGGAGCAGACGGGCACTACAGAGGGGGAGATGGAGCAGACGGGCACTACAGAGGGGGAGATGGAGCAGACAGGCACTACAGAGGGGGAGATGGAGCAGACGGGCACTACAGAGGGGGAGATGGAGCAGACAAGCACTACAGAGGGGGAGATGGAGCAGATGAGTACCTCGGAGGGTCAAGGTAATTAGGACAGATTTAAAAAGTTACAATTTATATTTGTAAAGTCTTGAAGTGTTTGACCCATGGGTTACTTTAACGTTACTCTACTTCCAGTGTTTTTTTGTTTTGTTTTTCCCCATAGAGCTTTATGCAGGTTAGGGCTGCATGATATATATTTTCAGAATCAACAATGCAATGTATGCATGTGAAAGTCACATTGCAGGATGCATTATGTCAAGTAGGGAAATTAACTCAAACATGTCATGCTAAAACATTTTTGCTGCTTGATACCAAAGTAAAACTTTCAAGTTTATATTTCCATGATTAATCTACAAGAAAAGTCCATCTGATATTATATTATTAGACAGATGATAGATCTATCTGTACTAGGGCTGTTGGAACAAATTTCTTGAGTCACACACTTAAATGTCAGGGTAGGGCCGCATGATATTTGAAAAAATTAAAATGTAAAAATTTTGTTTTTCTCCACCATATATTATGATAGAAATTCACCAAAAAAAAATCACCAGATAACTTGAGTAGCTCTATTTGTAAAGAATTAACCATTCAAGGGTGATTGGGTGATTTTGTAGGTGGGTGAATACACATTGAAAATAATGAACAAATCACAAGCATAAATAAATACAATAGAACAAAGATACAAATGAAATAAATAGTGCTTTTATATATTTTCAGGTAAATCTAACAGGAACAGAAATTTAATGGTCAAATGTAAAATAACACTGCATATTCTTAACTGTATAAATTAAATATAATTAATTTGTGTTAAAACTGCAAAAGTGATTTTTCCTCTTTGTTTTTTATTGTTTGATTGACATTCATGATACAGAAAGCATCACGAATATAGGCTACGGTCACTTTAAGACGATGCGCGGATCCAAAATACTGTTACACAACCAGTTTTCTTTCTCAATTGTAACAGCATTCTGTGTTCAGGTCTGAAAGTATGAAAGTATTCAACTGTAAAAATACCACCCCTCCCATCAGGCCTCACAAATTAAGCATACATTTGATTTTGGTCATTTTCTGTGCGTACTATATGTATAGTTATTTCTAAAAGCCATGCAAACTCATGGCACCAATTGAAACACAGTTTTAGAAGTGCTTACATAGCACACATAAGAGAGTCTAAGATGCAGTGAATCCTTAGGTCCTTCTTGTCAGTGGGGTAAAAGGATTTCAGTGTTTGTCCATGAGCGCTTGAAGGCAATAAATCTTAAAATCAATTGGATTGTCATGAAATTTGATGAGCACATTTCATGCTAACCACACCACATGCAGCACTTCTGTGTTATATCTAGTATTTTAAATAATAAGATAAAACTTTATTTGGTATATGAGTAATTTTCTTTCTCCAAACCCACAGCTGTCTTCACAGGGTCAGCCAGGGGCACAGTCACAAGTCCCAAAAAGAAAGTCAGGTATGTAAATAATGTTTGTAGGATAATTATTGGTGGATGTGATATCTCTATTAACATAGCTCATTTGTCAAGCAGATTCTCATAAGGAATTTAATTAATTTAAAGGGGACCTCTTATGCTTATTTCTAAATTTATGTTGGCTTCTACAAAGCCAACAGTCTGTTTTCCTTAGACAAAAAATTATAAATAGTAACTCCTCCTAGGGCTTTCGAGCCACATGCACCAAATTCTGACATGTTGTAGACCCTGGTCTGAAGTTTGTTGCTATTACTTTTCTAAGCGATCCGAGTACCGGTACTTCCGGTACCAGGTCTCAAACTGGCCTTTTTCCCATAGACTCCCATTATAAACTTTGGAGGTTTATAACTCGGCAGGCTTTCGAACTATCTACACCAAACTCGGCCAGCTCCTTTAGGGTGATACTCTGAACAAAGTTATAATTGGTGTACCGACTGGCCTTTCGGTTGTGCCGCAGCCCCACCCCTCAATATATGCAAAATCAAAAAACTTTTTACAACATGGACTTGTGACATGTCAAAACACTCAGAAAAATGAGGGGAACTTCCTCATGGGTATTCTGGTCACGTGACGTCACATAAAAAAAAATAATTAGCACAACATGGACATGTGACATATCAAAACACTCAGCCCAATGTGGGGAACTTCCTGAAGAGTATTTGGATGACGTCACATGCTCGTCTCCACTTACCTCCAAATGTTTTGCCACTTGCTTCCAATAGTAACACTGTCCCTTATGTCCACTCGCCTTCAAAAAGCACCGGCCTTTGCGAATACTTGCACCGTCAAAGACAACATCAAAGTTTGTTGCGACAAACTTTACAAATCTAGTTTTATTCTGAAACTCCACTAGAATAGCTTTGCATGTCCACAGTTACAAAAAAATTTATTTATCTTAAATTGGCCCTTTTATTCAGACCCTCAGTTCATTGTCTGTCTGAAAAAAGCCATTTTAGATGGAGCAATCTAGAAGCCTACTGGTTATTATGCTAATAAGCATGCACATGATGTAAAATGTGGAGCCAAATATAATATTGTGTACGCATTTACTGAAAGAGGGAGGATGTTCTGGTCTCATATTTTTGGGGTATCTAGATGCACCAGGGACACATTTATGTTGAAAAGACATTACAAAGTGCATGTTTGTCAATTATTTTTTTTTTTTTTTTTTTTACGTGGGTATATGACTGGACTGTAATCTTCTATCCCACAGGTGGACTAAGACATATGCCTGAGAGGAAAAAGCCACAAAAGAGTAAGTGCATGTAAATGCAGTGATTGATGCTTCCATCAGTATGTTGACATTGCTATTTTACACTTGGTTATTTGCTATATTTTTATTGGGTTTTTTAACTACTTACAACAGATAATTAGTCCTAGCAGACAAACTATAAAATCCAACTGGCTTCAGGTGTCTAATTTGACCAAAATGCATTGCCAAGTAGTAGAAGAAGCAGCAGCAGTACAGTATTCTCAATTGTGATCTGTGGCTCAGCAGAGGTATTGTTGTTCCAGCAAGAATACCACATTTGAACTGAGAATAGTCTGGCTATAGGGTACAAGTTAAACCTGGTTCAACTTTTGATTAAAGATAAACATCACTTGTCATCCTTGTAAGTCTGGTCACTACTTAAGTCTTCTTATTTGTTTATTTTGTTCCTAATCTAAGAAATGTGTGAAACATGTTTTTGATGTTTACAGATTGCTCCTATCACACTCGCCTAGAGACTTTCCCCATCAGGAGTGTTGTAAGAGAAAGAGTGAGAGAGGTTAGACAGTCATACAAGAAAAGCATAGTGTAGACAATATGCCGAGTGTAATATAATATTTAATTGTTAGATAGATCATTTTTGTGTTTTTATTACAGATTAGGAAGGAGCTTGTACTGAGAAATTCATTATCAGATACTGTAAATATTAACAATGACCCTTTGTATCAATGAAACTCAGTGCCTATAACCAAACATAATAGCCTTATGCTAAGAATTGAATTTATGTGTTTTAATTCTTTTATTTTCTTGACAGGGCAAAGCAGAAATGTTGGTTGACTGGGAGCCCTGTCCAGTATGGTATGTATTCTTCTGTTTTTCTGCTTTATCAATTATTGCATGCATTATTAATTTACTTGTTAATATTTATTTGTTTTTGTTTGTTTTTGGCTACAATGATTTGTTATTAATCTGTTCTCTTTCACAAATGGTGGTAGTTCACAGATGGAAAATTAAACTGTTATACTTAAAACATGTTCTGTAATGATATGTGCTTTACACTTGTTAAAAGGTTTATGTTTATTTGAAACACCCAACTACAAAGTTCAAAACAAATTTCCTTCTTTTTTTTAGTGGCAAGGAGTGGGCCCATTCCTGGCAGCCAAAGGATTCTCTCCAAATGACTAAAAATAAATAAAATGTACAATTGTAATCCATTTTGGTTTCTGCTTATTTATTACATTTTTTCTGTGCTGCATTTGAAGTTGTATCACATCTTTCTGTAGTGGTGAAAAGATAAATCTGACAAGATAAAATGTGACAAATGGGGTGTAACCACAAGCAGGCTTAAATAGAAATATACTTAATCCAACTCAATTTCCTTTTCAGATGTCACTCAAACATGTTTTTATGTGTCATGATTATAAATTACACTGGTATTTTATTACAGTTTACATAATTAATAATAATTTGTTACATTTATATGGTACTTTTCTGTGTACCGAAAGTGCTTTACATGTAAGGGGAATCTCCTCAACCACCACCAATATGCACCATCCACCTGGATGATGTGACGACAGCCATATTGCGCCAGAACGCCCACCACACAGCAGCTTATTGGTGGAGAGGAGACAGAGTGATGAAGCTAGTCAGTCATAACTTGATTTCGTGTTCTGTTGTCCGTGCTTTTCAAGTTAACTTAACCTTACAGTCCACTGTTAAGAAAGGCTTGTTTGAGAATTATGAAGCTAGAATATGGTTCAACAATAAGTGACCATCTTCATACTATTACATTCTCTCTCCCACACTCTCACTGTCTTCCACTCCAAACTTGTCAGCTGACTGTTGTCACTTTACTTCTTAAACCAATCATATTTTTGTCTCAAGCCTCTTGAACCAAACGTGTCATAGTTGTTAAAGTTTAAAGCTGTTCCTTAGCTGCTGTCAGTTGTCATTTCAGGCAAATTGACGTGACCCTCTTCCACTCCATCCACCTCCAGTCATCATTGCATTCAGCTCCAATGGATCCTTCCACTGAGCTCCACATTCATCTCATCAGCATCCAGATTTTCAGCCCTGCATCACCACCATTGTCTGGACTCCATGACAAAGAATATTGGTTTCAACTTGTGCATCTTGTCAGTAAATTGTTATGATGACTCTTTAATGAATAAATAGTAATTTGGTGTATTTTCATTTGTATTTTTGTCAAAGAACACAAATGAACTACAATAAACACTTGGAAAATATAATTTTTGTTTTTACTTTTCCATGCATCATGTTAACTCATAACACAATATGACAGTGATATAGTTGATTAAATAAATAAACAACTTACATTGAGCATATTTAATTGAGAAATTTGTTTTAGGTGGATTACTTTGAAATGACAATTTGGGGTAGCATATAATTTAATTATAAATATACTTTTCTGGATCACCATGGTTATAGCTACTATAAATGAACAATAGTCACTAGTGTTTTTCACTAGTTAAAAGACAACTACTGATTTTTAACCCTAAACTGGACGAACTTCAACAAGTTCAAGGTAACAAGTTCATTGGCACGTCTGTACTGGGAATTGTAGTTTTTAAATACAGTGATATATTCCCCATATTTAGAAGTTGACAGTATTAAACTGTGGATCCTCTTAAGGGCTTGGGGGGGTGGTGTTATCAGATTTAAAATATAATTGTTAAATGGGTGAAAATTGCTTGTGAGCTTTTTTGACAGCACCCCCAGTTGGTGCCCAATAGTGACTATACTCACATGATAGCTGAGGTCCAGAGCTCTCTAAAACAGCTGGTCCCATGTCTGTAGACCTTTTTGCTGCTGGATTATAAGACTTCAAACATGGTCCAAGGTCAAGGTTCAAAGATCAGTATTTGGAACGCAGTGGCCATGTAGAACCTTCATACTGACATGTTACTCTTCAGGTTGAAACCTTTACAATTGATGTATTTGGTTTAGCTCTAAGACAACGTTTTAATTTTCTCTTTTCATTACCACAAGCCATCCCAGGCCTAGTTTCATAGAGCACTTTGAAGGCCCTGTATATAAAAAAGAAGCTTTTGTTTGTTTTTCCTGTTTATGTAAAAATAGTGACCAAAATGAGTCACTTTCAAGTTTACAATAAGACAGAATCTGTTTTATTAGCTAATTTCTTTCAGTCCTTTAGGAAAACTTTTAATTATCACAATTTCATGAAAAGACTTTGCACAGGCATAGCTTTACAGAACCACTTTGACAAAAATTACTAAATTTTTTGACATGGCATAATTTTTAACATTATTTTCATGATGACATGCGAGATCTATGTTTTCAGTCTCAACCCAAGTCCTTCAAGCTTTCCCACACACCTGTAGTAATGCACTGGATGGTCAGCAGAATTGTGATTTAAAAAGGCAATTCATTTTGGTCACTACAAGTTTATTACAAGGATGAAACCCCTTGAGATGAACCATCTAGTTTTCAAGAGGGTCCTTAACACATATCAGGGACACAAACAGGTGGGGGGAAAAGATGAGAACATTGCACGGGGCAGGGGCATGCTTTTTTTTTTTTACATGCTCATTTGCTCACTGTAATTTTTTCATGTATAATTATTACCCTATATGTCAATAGCTGTAATTTTTCACAAAATATTGTTGCAACATTTTACAAAAATAAACATTTGGTTACCCATGTAAGCCCCCAAAAACTCTCCCAGGTCTAGCCACTCACCACCACACCAAGTTGTTTCTCAAAAAATGCCAAAATATATGCATTAAATGTAAAAATACTAATACAAAGCTATGCATACATTACGCATATACACCTTAGATACACATAACTTCTAGATCTCAAGTTTAATGCCAAGAGCAGTTTGTTTGTAAATAAATAAAAAGACCTGCCTTAAAGTATTAATAATGCAGTGTGATGTCAAATTAAACAAGATTACACATATAAATGCTTAATTTCTGTTTCTTTCTCCAGCTATTTACTTTCATCAACCATAAAACTTTGTTTTTAAATAATGTATGGAAAAATAAAAGACATAAAATACTCATCTTTGGAAATAATTTATTGAAAATACACCAAATGCATATTTGTCACACATGTCATAAGGTTGTATTTAATGACACTGGACTGAGGTTGAGGTAACTTGAAAAGCACCAACAAAACAGGGAAACAAGTTATCTGTCAACTGTAATGATATACAATATAAAGTATAATCATAGCATACAGAACAGTGTATTTTTCTGTTACATACAATCTAATGCATTATACAAGCACTGAATGTATTATCTAAATCTGCTGTACCAATGTACAATGTGCTTGTAAAAACAAAAACAAAAAGACAGTGACAAATTATCAACAAAAGGTTGAATTTTCAACAATATAGGGTGCATACATATTTTGATGTGATTAATCAATCAGCATACTAATAATATACAGATATAAGGCGAGTCCATTTCCTTCAACACAGTCCTTCCATCTGGGAAAATATAGA
The DNA here is from genome assembly GCF_022655615.1 of Tachysurus fulvidraco. Lineage (NCBI taxonomy): Eukaryota > Metazoa > Chordata > Actinopteri > Siluriformes > Bagridae > Tachysurus > Tachysurus fulvidraco. Next base: position 13,565,150 of record NC_062535.1, on the reverse strand, counting down.
AAAACAAAAAAAGCAAGAGGTATGATAAGAAGGTGAAGCTTTAGAATGAACAAGGTGTGTAAAGCATTAATAAATACACAAATAAATAAAGAGTAACAGTAACAGGGGGGTATTCCATCAATGCAGTTAATGTAAGCTGTCCACTTGAAAAAGGCTTGCTTAAATTAACACTGACTTTCACTGCAGGCTCAAGCCATTCCACTAAATTATTAGCCACTTCTAGTCAACAGTGACTTTAACCAGGCTTGAATAATCATGCATTGTGCATGTGCACAGAGTACATAAGCAGCCCTGAAGAGTTGAGTAAATTTTAAGGCTTGAGTTACACAGATAGTGCTGTTCCTCAAACTAATGGATAAACTGATCATCTCTTTCCTCCATCCAAAACTTCAACTAGCCAACAGTTTAGTGACTTGGCTTTTGAAACAGGTATTACATTCGAAAACCAGCAATTGGTGAATTGTTGCCATCAGAGTCAATCTGAAAAGAGCCCGTTTACATCACTGTAACATTCTAAAATGGTTTTGTCTCATTGTGAATCTTTGGTGTGAACTGGGCTTAAGCCACAGTAATGGCACGGAACTCTTACTTAAATTATCAAGATTTATCAAAATAAGCCAGGCTTTTCCTTTACCCACCTTGATGGAACACCCCCAAGTCTATTCTTGAGAACATATGAACAAATAAATACCTAAACTGTGTTTTCCTCTTCATCCTCACTGGTGTCTGGACTACTGAGGCCACTTGGATCTTCTGCTTCAACATGTAGAAGGACAGAGGCCTCAGGACCTAAAGCAGTCTTGTACTGTTGGAGGACAACTTGCAACTGTTCCGACACCTCTGACAGTCGTCTTCTTAAGAGACAGCAAAGTCCCTCATTTCCCTTGTCTACATCTCAAAATACAAAAGAGATTACATTAAAGACAAACTGCTTGTTAAGATTGCTTAATGAGGCCAAAAAACTTCAATGAAGATTTCATCCATTCAAATCTACATACCAGAATATTTTAATGTGTATCGTTGCCATGGCACCCGGCTAGCTTCTGTATAAACTGACTTGAGGCAACATGATCAGTCTCACTGAGGTGACTTTATGCAGTGAGCCCCAAAGCAGCAGAACTGTGTTTTGCAGCCAATGTCTGATCGCTGTTTTAAGTTAACGGTTTTCTTCTTCACTACAGTTGTGGTAAAGTAACACATTGTGTAGCATTCAGGTGTTACATCAAGAAATAGGTGTTTGAGATGGTGCTGAATTCAATGTTCAAAATTCTTTTGTTAATTTCTCCTTTTATGTAACAGCCACAGTACAACAAATACAACAAATCTATCAAGCAAATTTGAAACGTTTTAAAGCCTTACTGACCTGTTACCACCGCAAATTATAATCCTCATTTGTGGTAAAAAGAGCAATAACCCTTCTACTCCATTCAAATTGTGTGGCTGAGACTGATAATGTTTCTTTTTTTCCATTTGAAATTCATACTTTAAATGGATTCAACTTACCCTCCTCAGCCATCTTGTTCTTGAGAACCACTGCCAGGCTCTGCAACCATGTGCAGTGTTGTGCCATCTCCAATACCAAAATGCTTTTTTCCTCTTGCAGTCGCATCGCCAACATCAATTGGTCATGCAATTGTTTCTTGATTGAAATGTTGGCTAAGAATCAATAGCAATTGTATGTATGCATGAGACAATCTTGCATAATAGCATTGCAATGTTTTGTAACTACAAAATGTACCTTTTCAAGTTGATACATAATAAAAAAAACTAAAAAAACACACAAACTAAATGAATATTACAACACTCAATATGTTACATGCATCTAAGGCATGCATGTAACATATTGAGTGTTGTAATATTCATTTAGTTTGTGTGTTTTTTCAGTATAGTCTATACAGCAGAACTGTAAATAAATTCTTGAGAAGCTTCTGGAAACTGACATACCACTGCCATGAACCTCCCATGGCCATATTTGAGACACATTGCTCTCTCCATTAAGGGAATGCTCCACAGTAGCTACATCTATGTTTGTGGCAGAGTCTTGTACAAGACCATTGTAGTGCTGGATCTCCTGAAGGAGGTGTTTTTTGTCTTCTGCCAGCTTCCTTCGAAGGCGGTGGCGAAACTTGCTGCTGTCTACAAAAACATGAAGTACAGGGATAGAAGTAGTCTATAGGTAAGAATGGAATATGTATGTATGTGTATATATACACATATATATGTATATACATATATATGTATATATACACACACACAGTTTATATAAATAATTAATAGTATTACTTTATATACACACTTTATATAATTACTTTTTTAAAAATAAATAAATAAATAAATAATACTATTTGTATTTCTATGTATTTGTTGAGTAGGATGCATACAGTAGCTTGATTTTTTCAATCTATTATATATTTATACCATTCTGACGGTAGAGGGTTTGCTTCCGCTGCCTCACACTAAGGTAAAGACCCTCAATTGACTGCTGAAGTCCTCTGGGTGTGGTGCCTTGACTGGCATGAGATGTATCTGGTGTCTCTGTAGAATTAATAGTGAAAACAAATTCACTGTTAAAACACAGAACTGTTTCAGTGTTTGAATTCATACATAAAACTCATTTTAATCCAACTTTATTGAACTTGGTATGTGCATTTCCTGCAGGGAAACTGGAATATAAAATAAACCAGACATATATATGTGGCATAACATTGGATGTCTATGGTGGCAGGTGATGTCACCAACTGTTGTAATCCATTGATGTTCTCAGCATGATGATCTTTGGCTGCTCTTTAGTGTCAAACTTAAAATTTAAAATAGTATTAAAAAAGGAAATTTGTTGTTTCTTTTATCTGGTCATGCTTACCATCAGCTGCCCATTCCTTCACATCAGAAAGCCACTGTGACACCAATTCATCTGTGCAGTGTAGCTCTGCTTTGAGTTCATCTAGCCTTGTAGTCTCATCCTGGAGTCTCTGACAAGTCTGATTAACAATGTTAATAATACAATAATCAGGATTAAAACTTGGCAAGTGCACACAACAAAAGGACACACAAAACAATTAACAGTAGACTTACCTTCACATATCTTGTGGAAAGTGCCTGATGTAGAGAGAGACTTTTTTGTGGTTCCACCCCACTGCATGCAAAGTAACCATGTCCACCCGTGCTGTTGAAAGCAAATAATGAGGATATGATGCATAATCTAATAAAAGTATGTAGGAATTTTGCAAACACTCTGATCACCTGCTTTGGACATATATTTGGTAGTCAGGGCACAACGTGACAGGTAGCTGTTCACTTGCTCCACCTCCTCTCCGGCTGTTGTTCCTGCTCCTTCCTGGTTCCTACCACTCCATTTAATCTGTTAGTAAAGGATGGAAGAAATTCAAATCAATTCAAGTAAATTTTATTTATATATCCCTATATCACAAATTGCCTCAAAATGCTCTACAATCTGTACAAGAAATTATAAAGCAAAAAGGCTACCTAGTATAGTAGCCTTTTCATTTCATATTATTAATGTGCATGTAAACATTACAAATGTACATATGTTGCAAATATAGTATACATACCTCACACTTTGTAGCATGGGCTCGAGCATGCATTATGCTGAGGAAGGGTTTCATTTCGGTGAGCTCCTGAAGGGCAGGAAGGACTCGAGCAGCTTTTTCCAAGTATGGCCAATATTTGCAAGCCACATCCATAGCAAAGAATTTTGCCTTGGCTGGCATGAGCTCCTTCTGAAGATACAGGGGGTAGGCAAATATCTCCCCTCTGTACATATTAAGGGCCTTCAGAAGGAACCCATGGCGACACACAGCAACCTCCATCCCCTCTTCATCCAATTTGGAAGCCTTCCTTGACGTCTCCCTCGCTGCTGTCCACTGGGAGTCCCCACATGTGCCTCTTCCCTGTGTCTATGACACACAAACACAGCAAATCAAATAAAAGCAATGGTGTCTTACAATATGTAGCATTTATTCTCTCAATTTGATTTTAGAGTACTTGGTAGGCAGAAGTAGTTGAAGTGGGGAGGAAATCAAGGTCAGACACATATGTTTTTTTGTCAACTATTTTGTCAAGTTAAGATAAAAAACTTGCATTTCTCAGTGCTTTCTGTATGGTGTCGACAAATGTAGACACCACACTGTCTTCAGCCACAAAGAGCCCTTCAAAAAAACTAGGATCATCAGAGCTGAGAAAGAAAGAAAAATAGAGAATCCATCCATTATATATAAAGTAAATAAATAAATCAATAAAAAGACAAACAAAAACCACCTTGTGTTTCGGTGAAAGCGATATAGCTTTCTGTTCCCATCGGCGGAAACAGCCAACATTTCCGGCGTGCAGGCTGGGCAGGTGAAAGGTGCACTACAGCAGAGCTGGTCTTCTTCAAAAGAAGCGTAGAAAAACTCCAAAAAGCTCCGCTGCAGTGCATCACCGTTGATATGTCCTTTCTGGAAGATATATAGAAAGAAATAGTATTTGTGATGTTGTCTGCTTATGGAAAGACATGTTATAAGTAATAATTACACTTACTCTTCCTCCACACTTAGTCCGATGCTCCAACAGCTTTGCAAAGGCTTGTCTGGAGAATCCTGGAGCGATGACCTTGAGCTCCTGAAAGGAGCTCAGGAGGTCCAGTGTATAAAGCGTTGAATTGCTGACAGAGGCTGGCCAATATCCACTCCTAAGGAGGTCCTTTGAATCAGGAGTCCACTGCTGCTGGCATGTTTGACATTCATATAGTGGCTGATGCAAGTCAAAACGCCCTTGGAACAAAAAAGTTAATTAAAAAAATTATAAATAAACCTTTACCACATATTTTTTTTACAACAGTTCATTCTGCACATTGTGAATGGTTGAGAGACATTGCTTAAGTTCCTATAATCCCAGTATAGCACTCATACTTCTTGAGAAGTATCACACCTACATTGTTTACATTTGTCTAATTCACCAAATTCCAAATAGCTGTATCGATTGGACTTCATCCTGGAAGCATGCAAAGGATGTAACTGCTTTGCAACAGCTAACTTTTTTTTTTTTGTTTGCAGAGGACAAAAATAAAAAAAAGATGTCTGTATTTGTTCCAGTTAATGTCAATACCATGGGTGTTGACGGGCACAATGTCACAGCACACCAGTATGAAAAACATCAAATCTAAAATAGAAATCTAAGTAGTGTATATTGTTTTTACCATTGATGGTAATCAAAATCACCGGTTTGCCTGGTAATACAGTGAAGTTTGTGCCTTCACAGGAGCAGTCTGGCACCTTCACAGTTGGCAAAATGCAAGCTGGCAAAAAGAAAGAAAACCACTAATTTTGATTATCTGTAACTGGCTGCTGACACACATGAACAGCAACATTAAGACTTTCATGAGAACGTACCTTGCTCATGGGTGCAATATCCACCTTCTCCTTTAATGATGCATGAGGTTGGAGGAATGGCTTCAAAAAAACCACGAATCACACTTTCCCTGTTGTGGAGTGGCTGTTTTTTGTAATGCAATACATCACAGTCCCCACAGAACCAATCCTCAGGAAGACACTCTCTGCACCTAGGGAGAAAAAAAAAACAAAAAAAACATTCTAATATAAATACATTATTTCAGGTGAATAATTTAAGTTATTTCAAATTTACTTTGAGTAGTTCTGATTTGATTTTATAGAACTGCATAATAGCTCAATGTTTAGCAATATCACCTCACAGCACAAAGTTCCTTAATGAAAATTAACTTGTCATTAATGTGGTTTTCAACTCGGTATCCAAGTTTTCTACCATTCCACAAGACATGCAACTTAACTTATAAAGCACGCTACTGAGCATTAATTCTCAGCAAACTGACCCTGGGTAATTAAAGTTTAATATTATTGAAAACCAACCTAATAACAGCAGGCTCGTGGCAAAGGCAACACAAGGGATGACCAACAGCCTCCTTTGCGATAAGGCATTGTAGGTGGTATGGTCTTGCCTCTTTCCAGCGCCCTGAGGCTTTCTGCTGCCGAAAAGACCATGATGAAGCAGAGCTTCTTTGAGGCTCAGCAGAAAGACATGATGCCAAAATATTTGAGAGTCTCTCCATATTTTTCTCTGTAAAGAAAATACAAAATAAAGCTGTAAAGGACAATGAGGGCCAATTAAAAAAGTCAACTGATCAATATTTTGAATAAACTTTCATGATTCAGTATCAAACTGGACCACATCTTTACTACATTGTGTTCTTAATCCATCTACTGCACTGACAGTTTTGTCTAAGGGTTTTGTCTTTAATTACTTTACTTTTACATGAATTTTAGATTTAAACTTAAATCCATCACTGTTATTTACCAAATTCCTCTTGAGGATTTAGTATTTCTGAGGGAACCTCCACACTGGATGACAGGGAACACTCAACCGTAGGGTATGTGACTGTAAAACACAGAAGAATGACAACAGGTTAGGCTATAACTGCATTAATGTTTTTTTTTTCAACCTACTGTATATACTGAACAATTTTTGAAATCAGACATTTCTGTTAAGTACTTGGTAATGTCTTCTATAATAGTGCCACAAAAAGGTTTATGAACTTTTTAATGTCTTTTTGGATATTGGAGAATTTTACATTCTCAATCAATCAATCAATCAGTGTTCTAATTTCAGTTGGTCCACTATTTACATAGGAAATTTCAAAAAACGTCAAATAATTCACATATAACCTGTAGCTGAGGCTTTGCGTCGCCCTCCTCGCCTTCCCCTTGGCTTGCCACGACCTACCCCTCTAAAGACCCTTTTAGAGGTCCGTGGAGGTTCTCCTCCAGAGCCTGCACGTTTCCTCTCCAAAGTTGCTCTCTGTGTGTTGGAGTGAATATTTCTTGTAAGACTGATAATGTTCAATGTACTGGAACCAAAAGAAATGTAACCAGTGAAAAGAAAACACAACATAGTGTGTTAGTAAGGTGTTAACGTCTTGAATGAGCCTTGGCATAGAAGTCTCTAACTCAGGGGATGGAGCTCCATTCTTCCAAAATATATTCCATCATTTACATATGCCAGAGAGCATGATAGGATGTTAATTGCTTAACTCATCATGCAATATACCTGTCTGAAATCTAATACACTCATCCTTCCACATTCATTATGTTTTTACTTTAATTTGTCCCCCATCTGTATGTTCAAGTATAACATGATTGAGGTATATACAAACTCTGACCTTGCATTCAGCTACAAGGCGATCAATTTCTATTTCAAGAACCATGCGTTTCCCCTCTTGGTAATGGGGGTTTTGTGGGTCAAATACATATCTGGTGGCCATTGCAACACAGACAGATACAGACAGACAGACAGACTGATAGACAAAGAAAAATAACAGATAAGTAGACAAAGACAGAAAGATTGAGAAATAGAGAAATTGAGAGAGAACAGATAGATACTTGACAAATTCAGCAGACAAATTTGATCATCACATTCAAGTCTCGTGGCTTACCTGGGAAGTGGTTTTGAGCGCAATGAAGGAGAATTCGCGGCCTGCAGAAATCAACCAATCGCAAAGCGGGCTGGCTCCGTCTCCATAGCAGCCGTCTCCGCTGAGGCGCACGGGTAATGCGGGCGTCCACTAATTAGTTTAATTGATTTTTTATTTTTATTTTAATTCAATCAATAACCACAACTAATCCCCCTTCCTCACAATAGAAGGAGAATAAAATAAAACGGATGGTCATGACATCGTATTGTTGAATTATCAAGCACACTTTCGTGTTTATGTGTTGAAAGAAAGATGAGGACGTCATTAAAAGAGAATAGGCGGTGGGTCAACAGGTAGTTTTAGCTGACGTCATCAACATAGTAAAAGTAGAAAAGGCTCATGGGTACTGTAGTATTTAGTTTACTTTCCTAATGCCTCCGAGTGGCAGAAAGAAAAACGTGTAGCGGACTCGAAAGACGCTTCCTATTGAAATACATTAGATTGAAAGAAGGGAAATACGTGTCCACGAACACGAATCAATGGATTACAGTTCGTGACTATGACTATGTCACGAACTGCCGTGAGACTGGGATATAATAAAAGGAGAATAAAATAATACGGATGGTCATGACATCGTATTGTTGAATTATCAAGCACACTTTCGTGTTTATGTGTTGAAAGAAAGATGAGGACGTCATTAAAAGAGAATTGGGGGTGGGTCATCATGTAGTTTTAGCTGACGTCGTCAACACAGTAAAAGTAGACCATAGCACAAAGCAATAAAAACAAGGATAAAATCTCCTGGTTGAATGTTGAGTAATGTAGTGCATAAAGTTTAAAAATGAATAACAAATGAGCAAAAACAATGCTTCCGAGTGGCAGAAAAAAACGTGGTGCAGACACGAAAGATGCTTCCTATTGAAATACATTAGATCGAAAGTCCGTGCTGAGTGACACGAAAAAAAGGAAAATTCGTCTCCACGAACACAAATCAAACAGATTACATTTCGTGAGACTGGGTTCATTTCTTTCCATAAGTTGCCTGGGTTACGTATGTATATGTGTGTGGAGCTATCGATACAGGGGTGGGACCTATTTGAGTTAGGGGCGTGTTTGTTTTAAGTGATTTCAAATGTCAACATTGGCTTTCAAACAACGGAGACCCAACCTTTAAGTTAACTACCTGTGAGTGACTTCAAGACTTGTAGATTTTGCAATCCACTTGCCTTGATCACCTTCAGTTCTCCTTGTATTTTTTGCAATTATTGTTTTCCCTTTTTAGCCAATATCAACATTATAACACTCTGCATCATCATAAATGAGGAACAAACAGGTTTCATAAGTGTTCTTTGAATACTTCTGCTCTCTCTAGAACTGGAGCGAATCTACTTTTGGTAAGGAAGACTAACAGCACAAAGAGTTCTTACATGCAGTCTGTGTTACATCTAGTCTGCCACCCTGTGAGTAACCTCTTCATTTCACTTCAGAATGAATAAACAAGCTAAAGAGATTGCATTTTTATAATAATATAACCACATGATTAGATTTATCATTAAAATATGAATGATGCTTAACCACAACAGAACAATCCATATTTGGGATCAATCCCTGGAGGCTTGAGACATGGTGTGGCTTTGTTCTTCCAAGGGGTTGTTTCAGTAGATTATGAACGGTATGTTAAATGTGCTTTATTTCATGATATTTTGAGTGAAAAGCAGTATTGAATAGTTTTGAAATTAATTAGTCGATTAAATGTTAAAACTATTTCTTTCAGCTTTGAAATAACCTTGCAGACCGGGCCGAAGAACCCTCATGACATTGCTCTCCAGCTCAAACGAAGTATTGTCTTTGTGGTCCTTAACAGCTGCATGAATGGGACATGGGGAAATGAAGAGAAGGCCCCAATACTCCCATTTGTTAGAGGATCAGCTTTTGATATCATCATGGTTATTAAATCAAAATGCTATGAGGTGCGATATGGAGAAAAGAAAAGAGAGGGTAAAGACTTATAATTTGTTTTAAATAAGCTTACAATTTATTTGTTCAGGTGATGGTGAATGGCCTGGAATACTGCAAGTTCAAGCATCGTATACCTGTGGACAAAGTGACTACACTTAACATTAGATCAGACGTCTTCATGAACACCTTCGGCATTACTAAAGTAGGTAATTTTTATCATTTTAACATGATTACCATAAAATGCTTGTGTCTTTGAAAATGTTTTACAATAATGCTTTATGATAAATATACTAAAATGAGTTTAGTATACTATACTAGTATACAGAAGGGAGGCAAACTCGATACATAGAATAGTATAGCCCCAGAATAGTGTGGAATCAATAGTAAAGGCTTGTTAACATCAGTGATTAAACAAGAACTTTATATTTAGGTACACATTTGTAGGACATAATGCTGTAAATGCAACTCGTTTAAAATGACAAAAATGTCACAATTTACAAAATATATAATTGCAAGATAATATTTTAGATTTGACTCATAACAAACAGGAACATTAAGAGGTGATTTTGTTTTTTATATAGGTGGATGATATTAATCTGAAAGTCACCGTCACCAATCCTGCCAAAATCTGAGGATTTGCATCTTCCCCAAAACCACTGACTGATGATTTTTTTAAATATTCTTCTCAATTACAACAGTTTATGGACATGATTTGTCTTTTTATTAATATTTTTTATTGAGCATTCTTATGACAAAATCATATTTTGTTTCTCATTATTGTTAGAACAATATATATATTCTTTACTACAGTTCTAATGTACCGTAATTACAGTAAATGATACACATCTTTTGCATTGCATTTCATATATTAAGACATTCTGATGCAGAAATTAGAGCAGTCTGTAGCTAAAATAACTATGATTTCTGTTTCAAATGATGAGCTGTGTACTCTTTATTTACATAAAAATATCTAAATATCTATTCTCTTTAGATAAACCCATTAAACAGTAACAGAGGTTTTAGAGAAAAAAAAACAACATATAAAAAATGAACATATGACACTGAATGTAATGCCAAAAAGGTTTCAGCACATCTCTTTATGCTAACACCAAATACAAGGTTGAAGTGGACACTGTTTCCTATTTGTCAGTTCCTCATTAAATACTGATGCAAATACCCTATTTCACCTGTAGAGAGCGCTCATTGCTCATTTCTAAAAGCATGATCCATGTGCACTATTATACAGCAGCATTGAATCGACTAATTTGACCTCTTACCCAATTGTAATATGGTGTGTTTTGTTTTTTGTTGTTATTACGAATTGTAAAACGATTTACTTCTTAATTAAATCATGTTAACAATATACTAATTATGCACATTGAATAAATAGTAATACAATTAAGGTGACACATTGTCTGAACTTTATTTTCTTGGTCAAAATAAATGCATGTTATTAAACTTAATGTCTTTTTTTTTTAAATGAATAATAATATATTGAGATAAATATCTTGAAAGCGGATCATAATCCCATGCTTATAAATCAGGCAAATCACACAAGTGAATTATGTCCTACAACAAGTTCATAGTATTTATTTATTTATCTAAAAATTTTGGGGGTCTGATACAAAAGGATCTTCAGTGGTCAAGATGCTGAATTTCTGATGGGAATGTTGTGAGTTCAAATCCCAGCACTGCCATACTGTCTATACTGGGTCCTTGAGCAAGCTCTTTAACCCTCAACTGAAAAGCTGGATAAAAGAGATAAATATAAGTCGCTCGGAATAAAGACTTCTGCTAAATACTAATTAATTAATTCATATAGAAATATGTGAGCAAAAGTATAGGAACATCAGGGATGTCAAGTATCATACATTAAAGGAGCAAAACATCAATGATGGGTGGCTCCCGGCCGACGACCCTCCCGGCCGACGAACCTGCGGAGGTGTGTCTGGCAGAAATGCCTTGCAGGTATCCTTACCTGTGCATATACAGTATCTATCAAATCTGGTTTCCAGTGACTACTGTGAATAGGGAAGTTGGCGTCCAGGAAAGACTGGAGGGCTGCTGGGGAGTCCTGTTGACAGCAGGAAAGACTGCACCAGGGGTGGAGGGACTAGTTACCCAACCCACACGTCTATGAAGCAGAAACCTTGACAGACTGCCTATCTAACTACAAGCAGAGCAAAAAGAAAACAGCCCGGTGGTCCACCGAGAGGTGGGATGGAAGATGGACAGACAGGACAGATGAAATCGTAACGACTGGAATGAACAAGACATTTAAAGAAAGGATCCTAAGAGAATGTAGCTGTGGCTGGTCTAAAGTTACAACGTATCAGGGTTTGCGAATCCACCAGGGCAAAGCAAAATGCTGTAACAACACCCAGGTGCAAGCTTGCACTGCAACAGCAGGTCAGACAAGGAGGAACTGTAGCCAGGTTGAGCACCACAGTGCTACTGAGCCCAACATTGCACCTAGAGGAAAGGAGCAAGAGCAGCCCCTACAAGAGGACTTGCACCAAATCCTAACCCCACAGCTAGATCTTCCAAATGCAGCATGCAGGGAACCTGCAAGACCCACAGCTGAGATGCCAAGCTGGAAAGCGAAGATTAAATGGAGAAGCTTCGACCAGAGCTTACAAACAATTCTTCAGAGCTCCCTGAGAGGCAGCACAATCACCAAGCTAAGCATCATCGGAACTATCATTTACAGTGAAGGCAGCAAAAGATTCAGAGAGCTGCAGCAGAAAAAGGCCCATCCTAAACAGAGCGGGAGACGGCAGAAGGAGATCCTGCAGCTAGTAAAGGAACGTCGCCGCCTCCGAAAGTTGTGGAGAAAAGCCAACCACAAAAAGGAGGGTCTTAAGAACCTGTGGAACCAAACTAGAGAAAGGCTTTCACACCTGAGGAGAGCAGAAAGGAAGAAGTCGAAAGCAAAAAGCAAGGTCGAGCTTCCACTGAAACCCTTTCAAATATGCCCACAGTCTATTGGAAGAGAAAAAGTCTGGGACTCTGCATATGACCAAGCAGGAGCTGGAAAACTACACCAGAACCCAGATGGAGACAGCCTCCATGAAAGTCCTCTTGATTCACCAGGGTACATCCCTCAGCCACCAGAGCCAACGTCACAGTTTGATACCACCCCTCCGAAATGGTCCGAGGTTAAACAAGTTGTACAGCGAGCAAGAAGCGCATCAGCAGCCGGACCAAATGGCGTTCCTTATAAAGTCTACAAGAACTGCACCACAGTCCTGAAATAGCTGTGGAGGCTAATATGCGTTGCTTGGAAAACCAAAGCTATTCCTACAGCATGGTGTATGGCAATCACTGTATTCATCCCTAAAGAGAAAGACTCCTGCAACATCAGCCATTTCAGAGGCATCACTCTCCTGAATGTGGAAGGGAAGATCTTTTTCTCAGTGATGGCATCACGCATGACCAGCTACCTTCTAGCAAACAATTACATTGACACCAGCTGCCAGAAGGCAGGCATCCCAGGATTTCCAGGCTGTGGTGAGCATTCTGCAATGATTTGGGAGCAGATTCAGTCAGCCAAACGCAACAAATCAGATCTCCATGTTGTGTGGTTAGATCTCGCAAATGCATATGGGTCTGTCACACACCAGCTCATTAAGTTTGCCCTCAACTTCTTTCATACTCCACCATGTATTCAGAGTATCATAACCAGCTACTTCGACAACCTCCAAGTCTGCTACGCAACCTCGGAATTTACTACTGGGTGGCAGCAAGTGGAAAAAGGAATAGCCATGGGATGCTCCATCTCTCCCATACTCTTCACAACAACTTTCAAGGTCATCCTCATTGGAGGAAGACAGTCAGTCCGAGGAGTGAGATCCCCATCAGGTCAACGACTCCCTGCGCTACAGAGCTACATGGATGACGTTACCATTCTTCTTCAGATGGTGGCATGTACCAACAGGCTGCTGAAAAGGCTCGAAGACTTGCTCTCATGGGCCAGGATTAAGATAAAACCATCCAAGTCACGTAGCCTTTCATTTGAAAAGGAGTCATGAAAGACAACATCTCCTTCTCGGTGAGTGGTGAGAAGATCCCATGCTTGATAGAACAACCAGTGAAAAGCCTGGGAAGGCTCTACACTGCTGACCTATCAGACAAACACATGGCTTCCTCCATAGTCACACAGCTAACTGGTGGCTTAAAGAAGATAGACGAAAGCCCGCTACCAGGCAAATTCAAGGTCTGGTGCTACTAGTTTACTTTATACTATCGCTTGCTGTGGCCCTTGAAATTATGTGAGATCACCTCATCGAAAGTCCTGAAAATGGACACAATGGCAAATAATTACATATGGAAGTGGCTTGACCTTCCCCGATGCCTGTCCACTTCAGCTCTGTTTGGGAAGAACATCTTGAGGCTTCCGATGAAAACCATCAGCTTGGGTTACAAACTGGAAAAGGTGAGGCTGCTCTTCAAGCTGAAAGACTCTCCTGACCCAGTAGTACAAAATGCCAATGCCCATGTTCGTACTGGAAGGAAATTGGATGGGCAGCAAGCGGTGAGTCAGGCTATAACTCATCTGAAACACCGTGAAGTAGTGGGATTGACACAAAATGGCAGGGCAGGCTTCGGATGGACAACATCAAACAGTATGTGGTCTAAAGCCTGGGCCGAGTTGTGGAAGCTTCCCCAAGCGAGGCTAAGCTTCTTGATCAGGGCCACATATGATACCCTTCCAAGCCCCCAGAACCTGCATCGCTGGTATGGCACAGAAGAGTGTTGCCAGCTTTGTGGCCACCAGAGTCCCAGCCTTCAACACATCCTCTCTGGCTGCAAGACTGCTCTGACCCAAAGCCGGTATGGGTGGCGCCACAACCGCGTCCTGGAAAAGCTAGCAGAGGTAATTGAAGCAGGTAGACTTGAGGCGAATAAAGCCAGTCTGATAACATCATATAAGTCCATCCAATTTGTTAGACAAGAGGGAGAAGCGCTAAGCAGCTTTGTGTGGGAGAGGTCCCTCTTGTCGTTAAAAGGTGAGTGGGACCTGAGAGCCGATCTTGGTCGCCAATTGAAGTTCCCACAGCAGATTGCAATAACATCCCTCCGACCCGACGTAGTAATTTGGTCCACCTCCACGAAGACTGTCATCATGGCCAAACTAACTGTGCCATGGGAAGACGGGATAGAGGCAGCATTTGAGAGGAAAAAGGAGAAGTATGCAGAGCTTGTATCTATATGCACACAAGCTGGTTGGAGAGCATATATCTTTCCAGTGGAGGTTGGTTGTAGGGGCTTCACCGGAACCTCCACACTGCGTTTCCTTAAGACTCTCGGTGTCAGAGGCACCAAGCTGCAGAAGGCGTTGAAAGACCTGGCAGAGGAAGCAGAACAGGGGATCTTTTGGCTCTGGCTACGTAGAAAAGACAAGGCTTGGGGGAAGGATGGATCCTAGGGCAGCTGCAGGGGGTGGCAGGGAGATGTCCCTGCCGCTGCTCCACCACCTAGAGATGTTCCGGGATTAAAGGAGCGAAACATCAAGGATGGATGGCTTCCGGCTGATGACCCTGCAGCTGCACCGGCGGAGGTGTGTCTGGCAGTAATGCCTTGCAGGTAGCCTTACCTGTGCATATATCCATAAAGAGTGACAGTCACTCATTTCGGTCTTTTGTCACGCTCTCCCGCCACACATTGCAGAAAAACTTTTTACGCAGAAAAACTTTTTATCTTATTTTTACTATTTATCATATATTTAATATGCCGCAGCGCCCAAAATTTATCAGTCCGCACAGCTGTCTCTATGGAACCAGGCAGGAATAAAGCGCGTCTCCTCTGGAGTTCTTATTCGAGCCTGACACTTATCAGCCAATAAAAAATAAGAGGCTACACAATAGCCAATCAGAAAATAGTACTATCTGGGTAAGATTTAATGCAACAACCAATGAAAAAAAAACATTCATTTGAGAGGGTATTTTCGACGGTTGGTTTGAACAAAAGCTCAACGTGAAACAGCTTGTCTCTGAACGAGACATTGTCCTCAATCATGACCCCTAAAATGGCTGGGCTTGTACCGAACTGTTTTAAATGGGAGCAATATTACAAATGATAAAGGATTCCAAAAAGGTAACAAACACTAAACACCAGTCATAATCTCTCTCTCTCACACACACACACACACACACACACACACACACACAAATTCATTCATTCATTCTCAGGTCACGGGGAGCCTGTGCCTATCTTATGCATCATCGGGCAGGATACACCCTGGACGGAGTGCCAACCCATCGCAGGGCACACACAAACTCTCATTCACACACACACTACAGACAATTTTCCAGAGATGTCAATCAACCTACCATGGATGTCTTTGGACCGGGGGAGGAAACCGGAGTATCCGGAGGAAACCCTCGAGACACGGGGAGAACATGCAAACTCCACACACACAAGGCGGAGGCGGGACTCGAACCCCTAACCCTGGAGGTGTGAGGCGAACGTGCTAACCACTAAGCCACCGTGCCCCCCCCCCCCACACAAATTAATAATTGGAAATTGAACAAATACTTTGTATTTGGTTAAAATGTGGTCAGTGATCCTGGTGAAACATTTTTTTTCCTGAAGGGGGGTGGGGGGTGTTCGGGGGGGTTGGAGATGTCACTCTTGCGTGTCTTCCAGACTTAAGAGCCTGGGACATATGTAAATTCTAGTGACTTACCTTAATATTTGGTTGCATATCCTTTGCTTCGAAAAACTGCTGTTGGTTCCTTCCTTTGAGCCACTTTTGGTTGTTCATTGTTTTGTTCTGAAAGGTTCAACTGAACCCCAAGATAACAGCAAAATAAGTGTGTCTCACACCAAATGCCACCATTTGTTCTTGAGCCCCATGATGATTTGTGGCAGTTATGGAAAGTAACTTCAATCACGCAGTAAACAAACCATACAATGCAATGTTGCTAGTCATTTATTCGTATCAAAATGTGACAAATAAGACAGCAGCATTTCCAGGGCTGTCGCCAGAACATACAGAATGGGGGCGTTTAATTTCCATAGGGGATCACCTTTATATGATCTGAGAAACAAATATTCAACCATATTTATTATAACTAAAATAGACCACGATCAATATTTAAACAAAACACCAAAACACAAGACAATCAGGTCCTATTCAATGATTCAAATACATATGATCAACTTCTCTGTTTATTTTCTCTTAACATTTGTATTGATATACTCTTTATTAAGGGAGCACAGTGGCTTAGTGGTTAGCACGTTCACACCTCCATGGTCGGGGTTCGATTCCCGCCTCCGCCTGGTGTGTGCAAAGTTTGCATGTTCTCCCCGTGCCTCGGGGGTTTCCTCTGGGTACTCCGGTTTCCTCCCCCGGTCCAAAGACATGCATGGTAGGTTGATTGGCATCTCTGGCAATACTCATTGTATAGTATTCATCAAGTAACAGTTAACACAGTGCCATCTAGTGGCTTTCTTGAGTAGTAGTATATCAATAGTATATAAGGCACAAAAGCTAATAATAAAAACAATGATAGATTTCAAAAAGAAAAAGAAAAAAGTGTAGCAGTCAAGCAGTGTACTCACAATATAACTGATTAAAATAGTAGTTGAAGGCTGCAGGTCTCTATCTTTCCACTCGTGTAGACACTTGCATGTGATGTCCTTCTCGAATGCCAGCTGAATGAGTTGGGCCTTACGTGTGTGGTGCAAAAACCGTCTGTGGTCTGTGAATACATGGTTGATTTCTCCAAGATGTGTGTCAAGTGCACTGCAATAAATCATTCGTAGCTCTAACTTGTCATTGCCCTTTTGTCCTGTTGTTTCTTCAACAAAGTGCTGGTGTAAGTTCTTATTTACTGTGCGCTTATTTACTGTACTCACACACTCGGTAGCACTCATGACTAGTCCCAACCCAGTCAACAGGTGGGTGAAATGTGTTCAGGGGTGTATGATGAGTCATTTGTGGGGGCACGTTGAGTCAATTGGGGTGCACTGCCCCCTAATGCCCCCCCCCTTGGAGCTGGACCACTGATTCTGTTCATACTGTATGACATCATAAACCAGCATTTTGGCTTTTTAAATAACATTCTGTCCCTGACTACAGAAAAGCTCCAATTGTCTGCATTGAAACTGCAAAATAAATACTGCAGAGATTTGTAAAATGACTTAGTGGATGAACTTTCACATTTTAAAACAATCATACAAAAGGTAACCAACACTACAGCAAGAATGTTTATATAATAATATAATAAAACAACAAAAGTTAGTCTCTGTATTTCCAATATAGACTGTAGCCCAGGGGCCTTTGCATATTTAAATACATTTCAGCAAGGATTTTTTTGGCCTTAAATTTGTTAGCATATCAATTATACTGATTCTAATTCTACATGTCATCATGTACACACACATCCTTTAGCTGCTAGACTGGGGACACACACTCAGTCACTACGTAATGAGTTGACAAGTTCTCTAGTCTAGTCTAAAATTTAAATACATGCATACATACTTTTTTGGTGCAGGTTTTAAAGAAAATTTAAATGTAAACTGTGAAATGTTTTAAAATCCATGTGTTATCTACATTTACTACTAAATTAATCAGCTATGTTTTAAAGTAGTTTGAATTTATTTACATTTTTTTACAGGGACTTCTATTACAGTTTTACTACTACTTTACTGATAACTAATCAACTTGAAAGACACTTTTTATAAATCATTCATATTGATAGAATTTTGCTGTATTTGCATTTTTTTTTATAAAAAGTATAATAAAAATCTGTAGAGATACAATTTCTTTCTATATAAAAATCTACCAAACATTATTTTAACAATACCATCTTGCCTTTTTAACTGTACTGTGCCATTTCCCTACTACAGTGTTTGTGTATAATAGGTTAATAAAATATAATTCTTTTAATGTATTTTTGGTTTAAAATTTTCAAAATATTGTTCATTTACATTATTTGGATGTCATGATTTTATGGCAAGTTTAGAGTTTGTTTATGCATTTGAAAGTGTAACTGGTTTATATTAATAATACATGAATCATGGAGCAGGGGCTTGAAGTAGTCTACAATCTGACTCCTCAGAACTTGGGTTGTTACTGATGTCTGGTGAAAATTTCATGTCAACAGCACCTTTTGAAATATATTTACAGAGGAAAATAATGATCTGTTCAATACTTCTATTACCCACTGTAAACTTCAGGTATTTTCCCCTTTTTAAGCTTTTTTGGATAAGAGATGCGGTAAGCTTTTTCAGCCTTTGTCCAATCACATTTTAGAGCATGTGGCATTCGTTGGAAACACATTCTTTGACTTGCAATTTTTCTATTCTTGCCTTTGCAAGCTTGTTATTTCCAAAAATTTCTGTTGCAAACCAATAACAAACAAACACCTTATCTTTAAATATTAGAAGCCAAACAGCTCCGGAAGTGTTTAGCTATCTGTATATGTGCTGCACAGACTTCCTATTTTACACACACACACGTTTTTGCTGATCTGGTACATGCTCAGCAACACATCTCTTCACAAGAAAACTGTGAAAAACATGAAAGTTGCAAAAATGATTTGCAATCAATGTTAAGGAAAAAAAAGCATTGTCTAGTTATTGTGGAGGCTAAATCTTGGTGAAAAGAAGCCTTCCCAGTGTAATGATAGACACACTTATGACCAAGGAAAGTAAAACAGAATGGATAATTATTCAAGTAGACGAACACATAGTGGAATAGGAGATGAAAAGAAGAACTGAATCATTGCAACACACACAGGGAAAGTCACAGGAATAGTAAATCCTTATCTTGAAGTTATAGATTTTGGAATGAATACAGATGATCAGGAGCCGATGAGAAGGAAGTAGATCGCTGGAGAACAAACAGAAGCGGTCTGGAAAAGAATGTCTGTAGAGAAACCTAGTTAGCACATACAAAACCAGACAGAGAGTGAATGAGAGTGGCTTATATAGTGTCTGGTGATTGGTGAATGAGGAACAGGTGGTGCTGATTAGTATTCTGGCGAGTGTGATTGCTGGTGAGTGACGGAAGGATAAAATATACTAATATATATATTAGTCAATTAAATATTTCTTTCAGCTTTGAAATAAACTTGCAGATTGGACCAGAAAACCCTCAAGAACATTGCTCTCCACCTCAAACGAAATATGAACTCTGTGGCCTTAACAGCTGCATGAATGTGACATGGGGAAATGAAGAGAAGGCCCCAGAAGGCCTATTTGTTGGAAGAGCAGCTTTTGACATCATCATGGTTATTAAACCAAAATGCTATAAGGTGTGATATGGAGAAAAGAAATGAGAGGGTAAAGACTTAAATAATTTGTTTTAAACAAGCTTACATGTTATTTGTTCAGTGTGACCCGAGGTAGTTCGGATAAACGGTAGAAAATGAGTGAGTGAGTGAGTTATTTGTTAAGGTGATGGTGAATATTCTGGAATACTGCAAGTTCAAGCATCGTGTATGGGTGTAAAAATTGACTACACTTAACATTAGGGAAGACGTCTTCATGAACACCTTCGGCATTACTAAAGTAGGTCATTTTTAACATTTTAACATGATTACCATAAAACACTTGTGTCTTGGACAATGTTATGACTAAAATCATTTACAACAATGCTTTATGATAAATATACTAAAAGGAGTTTAGTATCATACCGTACCGTAATTACAGTAAATGATACACTTTTGCATTGTATCTCTATATTAAGATGCAGAGATTAAGATTAGAGCAGTCAGCAGAGCATGATTCCTGTTTCAAATGATGAGCTGTGTACTCTTTTTATCTATATAAAAATATCTAAATATCTATTATTTTTAGATAAACCCATTAAACAGTAACAGAGGTTTTAGAATATATATATACATACATATATATATATATATATATATTCTAACACATATATGTGTAACACACATATGTGTTTATATATAAACACATTCTTTGACTTGTTATTTTTCTATTCTTGCTTTTGCAAGTTTTCGGTATCTCCAAAAAAAGGTCCAAGTTTCTGTTCTTCGCTTCTGCATTAGATGATAATTTCTGTACATTGCAAAGCCCATAGCTTGACTATACCTTTTTCTTAATTTCACTCTGAAGATTTATTTCACTCTGAATTTAACGAAGCTTCATAAGTAGGCCTGCTAAGTGCACTATTAAATGTTTATTATTTTTACTTTGTTTCATGCATGTCCTCTCTTCCTTTTGGCCTAAAATTAGACCATTGCTTCCTTAATGGTTTAGGCTTTTTTCTAGGTGTTTAATTTAGATCAATTTCTGTTGCAAACCAATAACACACAAATAACATCTTACAAGTATTAGAATCCAAACAGCTCCAGAAGTGTTTGGCTGTTGGTAAATGTGCTGCACAGACTTCCTATTTTACACACACACGAGCATAATAGAGAAAATGTTTTTGCTGATCTGGTACATGCTCAGCAACACATCTCTTCACAAGAAAACTGTGAAAAAAATGAAAGTTGCAAAAATGATTTGTAATCAATGGAAAAAAGCATTGTATTGTGATCATGGATGCATAATCTTGGTGAAAAGAAGCCTTCCCAGTGGGAAAAGCAGATGAAAAGAGTGTATTTAAAATCACGGCAAATGAAATCATTCCTTTGATGGGGATACCTACCAAAATATTTAGTGATAATGGTCCCATTTCAGCAATAGCATCCTAGACATTTTGTGAAAGTGACTCAAGAACCAATGGTATGCAAAAAACTAAACTTGTGCTCCACAGCAGAAAAGGCAGTAATCTCACATGGGGAGAATTGGTAAAAATGAATGGAAATTCGACCTGGGTTCAAGAGATTGTTTGACATCATTGATGAAAGATTACAGCAGATATGTGAATTACCTTAACATTTGTTCTTATTCCTTTTGGAATTAAAAAGTGACACTTTGAACTTCATGTGAAAACACAGATTATACAAATTGGATCCCTGATCCAAGATGGCAGTGCGGCAGTAGCATGCAGTGGCCTCTCCGGATTTAATACGGTGCTATTTACGTTTTTTACGTTTTTATTCACGGTTTTTAGCCCGACCATTGCTACTACATGGATGCCATAGACAGCGGTGTTCATGTATACAACCACCAGGACCTAATAAAGTACAGAAATCGTGTAACAACCAACCTGCACAATGATGTACTGGATAGGCTATGTGACCTCGGCTTGCTGCGGAGACCAGGCCTCCAGTCCCTGGTGTCGCCTGATATTGCATACCAGGAGGGGGACACCGAAAGTGGTGCGTGAGGAAGCTGAAGCGCGGTAAGTGGGCGGGTGTCCATGCTAAGCTATATACAAACCCTAGCCGGACGGCTCTCCCGTCCATTCTACTAGCCAACGTTTGCTCCCTGGACAATAAACTTGACTACAATGAGTGAGTGAATGAGAGTGGCTTATATAGTGTGTGGTGATTGGTGAATGAGGAACAGGTGGTGCTGATTAGTATTCTGGCGAGTGTGATTGCTGGTGAGTGACGGAAGGATAAAATATACTATATATATATATATATATATATATATATATATATATATATATATATATATATACATAATATATTAATCAGTCAATTAAATATTTCTTTCAGCTTTGAAATAAACTTGCAGATTGGGCCAGAAAACCCTCAAGAACATTGCTCTCCAGCTCAAACGAAATATGAACTCTGTGGTCCTTAACAGCTGCATGAATGTGACATGGGGAAATGAAGAGAAGGCCCCAGAAGGCCTATTTGTTGGAAGAGCAGCTTTTGACATCATCATGGTTATTAAACCAAAATGCTAGAAGGTGTGATATGGAGAAAAGAAATGAGAGGGTAAAGACTTAAATAATTTGTTTTAAACAAGCTTACATGTTATTTGTTCAGTGTGACCCGAGGTAGTTCGGATAAACGGTAGAAAATGAGTGAGTGAGTGAGTTATTTGTTAAGGTGATGGTGAATATTCTGGAATACTGCAAGTTCAAGCATCGTGTATGGGTGTAAAAATTGACTACACTTAACATTAGGGGAGACGTCTTCATGAACACCTTCGGCATTACTAAAGTAGGTCATTTTTAACATTTTAACATGATTACCATAAAACACTTGTGTCTTGGACAATGTTATGACTAAAATCATTTACAACAATGCTTTATGATAAATATACTAAAAGGAGTTTAGTATCATACCGTACCGTAATTACAGTAAATGATACACTTTTGCATTGTATCTCTATATTAAGATGCAGAGATTAAGATTAGAGCAGTCAGCAGAGCATGATTCCTGTTTCAAATGATGAGCTGTGTACTCTTTTTATCTATATAAAAATATCTAAATATCTATTATTTTTAGATAAACCCATTAAACAGTAACAGAGGTTTTAGAATATATATATACATACATTATATATATATATATATATATATATATATATATATATATATATATATATATATATATATATATATATAAATATATATATATATATATATATATATATATATATATATATATATATATATATACAGTATGTATATATATATATATATACATACAGTATATATATATATATATATATATATATATATATATATATATATATATATATATATATATATATATATTCTAACACACATATGTGTTTATATATGAACACATTCTTTGACTTGTTATTTTTCTATTCTTCTATTGCAAGTTTTCGGTATCTCCAAAAAAAGGTCCAAGTTTCTGTTCTTCGCTTCTGCATTAGATGATAATTTCTGTACATTGCAAAGCCCATAGCTTGACTATACCTTTTTCTTAATTTCACTCTGAAGATTTATTTCACTCTGAATTTAACGAAGCTTCATAAGTAGGCCTGCTAAGTGCACTATTAAATGTTTATTATTTTTACTTTGTTTCATGCATGTCCTCTCTTCCTTTTGGCCTAAAATTAGACCATTGCTTCCTTAATGGTTTAGGCTTTTTTCTAGGTGTTTAATTTAGATCAATTTCTGTTGCAAACCAATAACACACAAATAACATCTTACAAGTATTAGAATCCAAACAGCTCCAGAAGTGTTTCGCTGTTGGTAAATGTGCTGCACAGACTTCCTATTTTACACACACACAAGCATAATAGAGAAAATGTTTTTGCTGATCTGGTACATGCTCAGCAACACATCTCTTCACAAGAAAACTGTGAAAAAAATGACAGTTGCAAAAATGATTTGTAATCAATGTTAAGGAAAAAAGCATTGTATTGTGATCATGGATGCATAATCTTGGTGAAAAGTGAAAAGAGTGTATTTAAAATCACGGCAAATGAAATCATTCCTTTGATGAGGATACCTACCAAAATATTTAGTGATAATATATATATAGTGGAAAATGAAAATGAACATATGGCACTGAATGTAATGCCAAAAAAGTTTTTTTTTTCAGCCTTTGTCCAATCACATTTCAGGGCACATGGCATTCGTTGCAAACACATTCTTTGACTTGTTATTTTTCTATTCTTACTTTTGCAAGTTTTCGGTATCTCCAAAAAAGGTCCAGGTTTCTGCTCTTCGCTTCTGCATTAGATGATAGTTTCTGTACATTGCAAAGCCCATAGCTTGACTATACCTTTTTCTTAATTTCACTCTGAAGATTTATTTCACTCTGAATTTAACGAAGCTTCATAAGTAGGCCTGTTAAGTGCACTGTTAAGCCTTGTAAAAGATTGTTGATTTTTTTTACATGCATCTTATCATAATAAATGTTTATTCTGATTGTTTTTACTTTGTTTCATGCATGTCCTCTCTTCCTTTTGGCCTAAAAATTAGACCATTGCTTCCTTAATGGGTTAGGCTTTTTTTCTAGGTGTTTAATTTAGATCAATTTCTGTTGCAAACCAATAGCACACAAATAACATCTTACAAGTATTAGAATCCAAACAGCTCCAGAAGTGTTTGGCTCTGGTAAATGTGCTGCACAGACTTCCTATTTTACACACACACGAGCATAATAGAGAAAATGTTTTTGCTGATCTGGTACATGCTCAGCAACACATCTCTTCACAAGAAAACTGTGAAAAAAATGAAAGTTGCAAAAATGATTTGTAATCAATGTTAAGGAAAAAAGCATTGTATTGTGATCATGGATGCATAATCTTGGTGAAAAGAAGCCTTCCCAGTGGGAAAAGCAGATGAAAAGAGTGTATTTAAAATCACGGCAAATGAAATCATTCCTTTGATGGGGATACCTACCAAAATATTTAGTGATAATGGTCCCATTTCAGCAATAGCATCCTAGACATTTTGTGAAAGTGACTCAAGAACCAATGGTATGCAAAAAACTAAACTTGTGCTCCACAGACGAAAAGGCAGTAATCTCACATGGGGAGAATTGGTAAAAATGAATGGAAATTCGACCTGGGTTCAAGAGATTGTTTGACATCATTGATGAAAGATTACAGCAGATATGTGAATTACCTTAACATTTGTTCTTATTCCTTTTGGAATTAAAAAGTGACACTTTGAACTTCATGTGAAAACACAGATTATACAAATTGGATCCCTGATCCAAGATGGCAGTGCAGCAGTAGCATGCAGTGGCCTCTCCGGATTTAATACGGTGCTATTTACGTTTTTTACGTTTTTATTCACGGTTTTTAGCCCGACCATTGCTACTACATGGATGCCATAGACAGCGGTGTTCATGTATACAACCACCAGGACCTAATAAAGTACAGAAATCGTGTAACAACCAACCTGCACAATGATGTACTGGATAGGCTATGTGACCTCGGCTTGCTGCGGAGACCAGGCCTCCAGTCCCTGGTGTCGCCTGATATTGCATACCAGGAGGGGGACACCGAAAGTGGTGCGTGAGGAAGCTGAAGCGCGGTAAGTGGGCGGGTGACCGTGCTAAGCTAAATACAAACCCTAGCCGGACGGCTCTCCCGTCCATTCTACTAGCCAACGTTTGCTCCATGGACAATAAACTTGACTACATCTGACTCGAACGCTGCGTGTTTGTTTTCACGGAGCCGTGGCTCAGCGACAGAGTTCCGGACCCCGCCATTCAGCTGGACGGGCTAACTTCATTTAAAGTCGAGAGAAATGCATCTCTGTGCGATTAGACTCGCGGTGGTGGTGTGTGTGTTTATATCAACATGGAATGGTGCAAGAACTCTGTGCTTGTTTCTACTTACTGCTCATCGTCAGTGGAGTTTGTGACTGTTAGATGCAGGCCATTTCATTTACCACGGGAATTTACTTCTGTTTTCATTGTCGGAGTTTACATTCCTCCTAGCGCTAATACTAAAGAGGCGCTAAGTGAGCTATACGGAGCTATTAGTGATCTGCAGAATGTTCACCGTGATGGACCGTTTATCATAGCCGGAGATTTCAACCATGCAAATCTCACGTCAGTGCTCCCTAAATTCCATCAACATGTGGACTTTGCTACGAGAGGTGAAAACATGCTGGATCTTGTTTATACAAACATTCCCGGCGCGTATCGTGCTGAACGACTTCTACGCTCGGTTCGAGGTACAGAACAACATAATGCCAAGGAAGACCATCCCTCCCCTGACGACCAGGTACTCTGTCTATCCACGGCCGACGTGAGGAGATCTCTATACAGAGTTAACCCATGGAAGGCTGCTGGACCAGACAACATGTCTGGCAGGGTGCTCAGAGAATGTGCAGAACAGCTAGCGGATTTCTTTTCAGACACCTTCAACATTTCCCTGAGCAGCGCCGTATTCTTACGTGCCTCAAGACTACCACTATTGTCCCTGTTCCAAAGATGTCTACAGTGTCGGTGGTAACTGCACCTTGATGTGCCTCATGACGAGCTTCTCGAAGAAGCTCGTCATGAGGCACATCAAGGCCCAGTTACCACCCTCACTGGACCCCCTACAGTTCGCGTATCATCTAAACCGCTCCACAGACGATGCCTTTGCCACAGCCCTCCATTTAGTCCTCACCCATCTGGACAATAAAGACACTTATGTACGAATGCTGTTCATAGACTTTAGTTCAGCATTCAACACAATCATCCCTCAGCACCTGATTGGGAAGCTGAGCATGCTGGGACTAAACACCTCCCTCCCTCTGAAGCTGATCAAGCTGTTTCATCAAGCTGTTTACATACTTAGTGTTTACAAAGTGTTTACATGCTGGTTTGCACACTGTTTTACTTTTTTGCTCTTTGCACACACTGTCTAACATTTCAGTCATTTTGCTCATACTGTACAATATTTCAGTTGTTACTTATACACAATCTTATACAGGACCTGCTAAGAAACTGTGTTCATTCTAGTATTACTACATGCAATATTGTCTGAAATTACAGTATTTACATACAGTATTGACACTGGTCAGTTGGCACTGTTTTTTTGTTTACTGTCTTTTCTGTACTGTCTTTTTTGTATTTTGTGTATTGTCTTGTAACCTTTTGCACTGCACTGTCTTTTTGTCCTGCACTGTCTTGTCTGTGTTGTCCTGCACTGTCTTGTCTGTCTTGTTTGTATTGTCCTGCACTGTCTTGTCTGTCTTGTATTGCACTGTTTGCACCAGGTTGCACAGTTGCACTTTATGTGGCTAAGACTATTTACTAAGTCCTAGACCTGCCTTTGTTTTATGTAGCACCTTGATCCTGGAGAAACGTCTCATTTCACTATGTACTGCAACAGCTATATAAGGTTGAAATAAAATAAATAAAATCAATAAAAGCTTCTTCTTGACTTGACTTATATATTTTTTTTCTCACATGGCACCTCTTTCTGAATGAATTAGTTATTTCTTTACATTAAATTAGTAATTTAAAGGCGGGTGCACAATGTTTCAAAAATGCTTTAGAAAACTGAGTCAGGCTGACTAACAAAACAAACTTGTAGCCAATTAGCAGAAAGGGCTGTGTCTTCTCAATATGCGGCGGCGAGAGTGTTCAATGAGCATGTCTGACATTAGTCTCTACCATTACCACTGCCTCAGGATCTAGGTGTTGAACGTCGTCTTCCGCGTGAAACAGAGCTAAACCTTTCACGGTACAACACACAGTACTACAAAAATACATTTGACCTGTATTACCATAATATTACTCATTGAGTTGATTTATTGATAAAAATATACCCTCGGCCAGCTGCCTCAGCAGGTTCCGTCTTAATAGTTGCCTGGGTTGCGTATGTATGTGTGAGGTGGAGCTATCAAAACAGGGGTGAGACCCATTTGGGTTAGGGGCGTGTTTGTTTAGGTAATTTAAAATGTCAACATTGGCTTTCAGAGATGGTGCACCCTGCTTTTAATGTAGACATGTCACAAAAATCTAGAAAGAGCTTTGGCTTATATCTGATCAGCTAGTTTCCTTTATTAGTTTCTACTTCTCCTGCCCCTCTAACTGATCAAAAACTGTCAAAACTCAGATGTCTGCCAGCCTGTGGCCCCACCCCATTTTGGTGGTGCCCAAGCCCATTCGCATGTGCAATTAACTTCCACAGGCTAACCGGATCTTGGAGTTCGATTGCTACCCCTTCCCTCAGGTGGTTGACCTTGTGGAGTGCCTAGGGAAGTGTCGGAACTCAGAGCCGGTCTCCAAGCCGACACATCGCAGGGTGATCTCTTCTCTTAGGCCTTTAGTTAGATTTCACTGTTAACTCTATAATTACTACAAAAATACTGAGAAAACTCCTCAGACCTGGATGAGAATGAGCAAACTTCTTTATTGTGGTCAATCAGCCAACAAATTATAATTTGCTAAATTCAAAGTATCAAATTGCCAAATTAAAAGTAACAAATTGCCAAATTAAAAGTAACAAATTGCCTTATTCAAAGTAACAAATGAAAACCCCCAAAAAGAGCGTGTCATGCAAAATCAATCAAGAAAAACAAGAACTCTCGCGACATCCTTGCAAAAATAAAAACACCCACCTTGACCCGCGGACACGGGCATGCGCCCGCGCGCGCGCACACACCTTCGCCCCCGAAGAACCAAAAAAAACCTCAGATATCTTCTCAATATATACCCTGGCGCTCCTAGGAGCCCAGGTGCCATATCACCTTATTTACCGGCCTTACCTCCTATGTTTTCTAAACACACTGACCCAATTTCCCCTTATTTCCCATTACCTTTCACCCATATGCCCATTTATGGATTTTCCTCCCCTTATTTTTCATGACCTTAGACTAAACACCTGGGCCTTCTTCAGTCTGCACAATAAGTTTATGAGCACCACATGCCCATTTATGGATTTTCCTCCCCTTATTTTTCAGGGCCTAAGTCTGTGGACCACTGTTTTTTTTTCATTCTACATAACATGTTATTGCTATGGACCAAGGTCTGAGAACCATGGTATTCTTAATTTTCCATAACAATTTATGAGCTAAGGTCTGGGAACCATGGTCTTTTCCCTTCTACATAACAAGTTGTTATTAGAAATGTGCTCAGACTGACTAGGCCTGACAGCCCCGAATCTGGTTGCAATAAACATCTTTGGCCTACAACATCACCTACATATGTCTTATGACAGCAATTGTAATATTTTGCAAGGCCTAATACTTTACTTTGGTTATAGTATTGTAAGGAATAATATTTTAATTATTTCTACTAAGATTTTTTTCCAACATTCTCCCCTGTGAGACTGTAAAGTCTCACCAAACTTATGTTGCAGTGTTCTGGACTACCTTGTCATTTCCACTAACGCATATATCTATCTAATCACGACGACTCTACCCCAACTTACAACAACTTACAACATTCCCCCACAACGAAAACAAAAAAAAAACCATAATATGAAAAAACCATAGTGATTGCGCTGCATGGTTTGAATCCACTGTGGCAAGGGGGATGCGTAGGGATCTCCAAATGTCTTTGTGGCGATAAGCATGAAAAGCTCGAGTTATGGGAACAAGCGCATCCAAATCACCCCCTGTCCATGAGTCCATGAAAGTGGGTGGCCCTTGCATATCCTGTAGACCTTGTTGCACATCTTTGGTGTGAGATGTCCAGAGTTTATATACACAAAAGAATAACGTACAGTACTGGCGTACGGCGGCCTGCCGTATATGGTGGGAAATAATATACGCATGTGCATGTCCACGTCCATATGTCAAGGTCACACAAAAGGAACGATGTACCTCATATGTGTGTACCTGCAAAAACAATCCCTTGTCCAGAGAATAATCATTCTGGTGGCAAGGATGAACCTACAGTCCTTCAGGGAGGACTAGATCTGCATGTGCAAGGATAAGTGACACGGGGCGTGTGTCCTCAAGCAACGTGAACCAAATGTCAGCCATCGGCGGGGAAGGGTATGTTGGCCAGGTGCGATGTGGTGATACACCCAGGTCGAAGTCCCCCCAGATAAAGTCAGACAGGTCTACCTCGTTGTCCAGTTGGATGCACGTGTAGCAGTAACCGGGGGCGTCGAGGTAACAAGCGACACTCCGTGAGCTTGCCTCTAACCGGGCACAAGTGCGGGGTCACTGGACTTGTCTCTCCACGGGTTCGACATAGCCTGCAACAAAGCCTTACAGACAACACAGAGACAGGCAATAGACCAGTAGACACAAAATACCAAAATACCAACACCCATTACGTAAGCATATGTACAGAAAAGTTTGTGTGTAGTCAGTCTGGATTCAGTCACAATTAAGGCATTAAGGCCATCACCAGTAATGTGGTGCCTCGTGTACACAACACTTATGAAAGATATACACACATAGGGGATACAGACAAACAGGGACACACACCAATATGTTACAGTCCTGTATATGCGCAACTAGTTCCAGTCCGAATCACTATTGTTCTCATCCAGCAGTGGGAATGAGTCTGGATCCAATTAAACCAACATACACTGATCCTCTTGACTTAATACATAGTGGAAACTTCTGGTTAGGCCGCATCTGAACAGTCATATCTGTAGTGATTGGCACAGCTACCGGCTGATACGCACAGGATCTACTTATGTTGCCCATCCATTTCGGCCCATGTGTTCTGGCTGCTGACCCCAGCAGGCAAAGTGCAGGACATAAATATGTATCATTATACGGAGATTTATCACACTCATCCACACCTCTAGTAGGCATTACATAGGGTGTTTGATTAGACCGGTCATGGCATATTACACAGATACTGTTTGAAGAAACCTGGTGAGCGGTTTCTGTCAGCCACTATCGATAG
Source organism: Tachysurus fulvidraco (assembly GCF_022655615.1). Lineage (NCBI taxonomy): Eukaryota > Metazoa > Chordata > Actinopteri > Siluriformes > Bagridae > Tachysurus > Tachysurus fulvidraco. Next base: position 13,534,625 of record NC_062535.1, on the reverse strand, counting down.
AGGTTTCCCTCGATGCCGTCAGCTGTGGTCTTGTATTGGTTAATACTGTTCACTTTAACGTAACATCCTGAAGTGCCTCGTACTCGATTTTCGCATTTACTATTGCCTGAACTGCCACAAAAAAAATCAATGCCTGCCTGATGAAGCTGAAAGCCAGGACTCCAGGCAGTGACGTAGACATAGACTTCATATGTTTCAAGGAATAACGTTTTCTACAATGAGGATGGATAAACTGAGTCCGCGTGGAGACTGTAATACCATAAGGCATGGATTAACTTACAATGTCCGCCGTCGTCACCACTGGCAGGTTGGCCATTAACAACAATGCTGGTTGTTGGATCTTGGGTCGCTTCCCCTGGTCGCTTAATTCGAATCTCTAGGGTCAGGGTGTGATGAGACGATGACTGGTTTTTCGCCCGCTGTATCGGGTCTGATACTACTGCCGGAAAGGGACCAGTGTAGTCAAAAGAATACATCATAAAGTACAATGTGTCATTCCATGTTTTCCTGTGCTTGCTAGCATGGGTGAATAATCCTAGAGCACACTTTATGTGACTTTCAATAGCTGTCTCGGCTAATGTCCTGTCAACTCCCGCTATTATGGGATAGGAGCTTTTCCCCTGAAAAACTGTGCGTCCTCCTATAGTGGCGGAACCTGTGCCTGTACTACGCCTGAGCCGTGAGCCTGGTTCAGAAAATGTTATAGGGCAGCGAGTCATTATGAGTGTCGTTTGAATGTAGGGTATAGGCACGAATTTTAACTGTAAGAATTCCTACTGTGATTGCCAGATTCTGAAGTATGCCTATCACACATGCCATATAAAAGATTTGTACAGTTAGTCTGTCCTTATATTGTTTATGAGTTCCATCGAGTTTATCTAGTGGTTTCTCGTCTATGCTCTCCTTTTGTAAATTCACCAGATCTCTGGTCAGTACTTGGTTGAATATCGATGGATTTTCACAATATCCTTGTTGCTCTTAATATGTGAATGCAAACAAGTGCTGAGAGTCAGGGTGCAATGGGATACTAAAAAAATGCTGAACATAAATCAATTACTGTATACCATTTTGTTCCCTCTGGAATATTTGATAACAACATTTGTGGATCCGGGGCCATTGGGGTCTCTGCCACCACTATCTGATTGACTGGTCTCAAATCGTGGACCAATCGCCATTTATCTAATTTTGGCTTTCTGATCGGACAAACTCGGAGTGTTGCACTGACTTTTTGTGGGGATTAAATCTCTTGCGTCCACTAGTCCTTTAATAGTTGGTCCTATCCCTTCCTCTGCTTGCTTAGACAATGGATACTGTCTCTGATAAAGTAATGGTACATTGGGTCTAACCTGTATTTTTGCTAATCCCGCTGACTTAACTAGTCCTACATCTGTTACATGTTTAGTCCACAGTTACTCTGGGACTTGACTTAGTGCTTCGTCTACTTCTTTCTCTGTTGACTCTTACTTATCTGCCATCTGTGGCATCTGTATCTCTACTTCTACTCTTACCAGAATTTATGTTTGTTCACTGACTTACTAACATGGTTGTGTATGATTACATGATAACATGATTGTCCCCTAATCTATCCTTAAAATCTCCATCTTCTGACATATGTACTCTAGTGTCTTTAGTCCTGTTCCACTTCACTACCCTTTCTGCCTCTTTCATCTTAGGCCCAAAATCTTTGGATTCAAAACCTCGCCCGATCATCAGGGAGATGTGGGAGACTGCATCTCCAACTTGATACCATTCTTGAATCTGCTCAGGGAGTACAGCATTTGTAGCTACTCCTTGCTGGCCAATTATCATGCTGTGCGTGCTGATGTGATATTTTCTTCCTTCTAGTCGTTCTTATCATTATGATGCATATTCTTCATCTTTTCCCCCTTCATCATATTTCAGGGTACAATGCCATGGTCCTCTAGCCTCACGGCAATCTGGTCGTATGTAGTTTAGCCATGGTTTCCATACTGAGTATTCTTGCCATATTTTTTGATGTATCTTTGTCCTTGACTTCCATCCAATATACTTTGTCCAGTTCTGTCATTTCATCTTCTTGGCTTACTACTAGTTATTGTCGAGCTAACATTTCTGGGAGTGTTATCCACACTCCTGATGGCCCACAGTGTATTTTGGCTCTTAATTTGCAGAGCACATCTCCCCCAAGTAGATTGGTTGGAGTGTCTGGGAAATATAGTAAATATTTTTTTCCAATGCTTGTAAGTATTGCTCCTGTGTCACTCAGGAATGGGGCCTGTACTTCATTTCCAATTCCCACCATAATTGTTGGTTCTTGTGCAGGATGCAATGAGGTGGTACACTGCACCAGCTCCCCCTCTTTCTTCTCTAGGCCTCTTCACATTCCTGCTGGGGCTGGGCCCAATGGGCTCCCTCCTAGTGGTGCTGGGGCTTGTCCTTGAAATCCTGGGCCCATCCATTGGCCTGCCCAATTTCCAGCTCCTTGTGGTGTTGCTGCGAGTGCATGCTGCATTCCTGACTGCCCTGCTCCTTGTTAAAACATTGGAGCAGGCATCTGTGCAGGCACCTGTTGTCTTCCTTGGCTTCCCATGTGCACAGCGCAATCTTTGTCATATCCATCTTCCCAGGAAAAGCATCACACAAAAAGCCTTACGCTTCATGTAATTCCATTATGAAGTCAGAGTACGTGGCATTTCTCCCATTCTCATGATCTGGGAATCTGTGTGTCTCATGCACAGATTTTCATCCGGCCTTTCATACCTAATCCGCTCCTTCATACTTTGTGTGGGCAGCTTTTCCGCATGCAGAGCATGTTGTATGATGAGGCTCAGCTTTCCAGTTTCCCACGTGATGCATAGGTTTTTCACCTTGTCAGATATTTCTGGAATCAGTCCATTCATGAAACTGTTTCTCAAGTGTGCCTCGTACTCCGTCACTTCCCCCTCACTCATATCCTGCTGGGGGAATGAGGCCGCTGTGCCCGTTGTGTACTGTATGTCAGTGAGGCGATGGAGATATTGCGCAACTGTCTCGCTGTCCTCTTGTTCCTCGACCTCAGCCTGGTCCCCAGTCACGCTGTTGAGGTGCATACTCATGGGATAACTCGTTTGGTATTGCATCATAGTTGGAGGCAGTGGCTGTGTCATCAACACTTGTGGTACTCCTCCATTTTGAGGTGGCACAGCCTCAGCAGCGGTTGGAACCACCATGACTGCCGCCTGTTTTGAGGCATAGACTTTATCTTCCTTCTTCTTCTTTTCATGGCTTTCTTGTTTATTTCTTGCTAGTTCTCCCAGCTGCGCCTTGTGCAATTGCATTACTAAATCTTCTGCATCCTTCTTTGCCTCTCTCCTCCTCTTTCTGTGTAACTCTGTATGGTGTATTACATTCGCTTCGAAGGTGGCCCATGGCATGGTGTTTAGACCCACCACTGTTTCCAGTTGGTCTTGGACTTCCTCAGGGAGTGCCCTTTTTACCATGAGTTTAAACAGTGTCTCACTTGCGGGTGTCTCATCCCATGCTGCTCCGATCTCCTCTCTCCAGGACTCCTGGAGTTTCAGTATGAACTCGGCAACCCCTTCTTCTTCTTCCAGCTTTATTTTTTCCACTTTTCCTGGGTCTGCCTTGGTTGGGTAGGCCGTCCTTAACTGATCCCACAGGTCATTCCTGTATGGGACGAAGGTTATTCCATCTCCCCTTGGATCATCTGCCTCTCTTCCTAATCCAGCAAGGTGGAATATTTCCATCATTTTTGCTTTTCCTATGGTTTGGCATAGGATTGCCTTCAGATCTCCCAGAGCCAAACTTTGTCCGGTTGTTTGTTCCTCAAACTTTGTGATCCACCTTTGTGCTCCTTCACACACACTTGGCAGTCTTTTTACCAATCCAGTCACATCCATAAATGTCCATGGCACATTATGCATTTGCTTTCCTTTAACTATCAGGGGGAGCTGTGTTGCTCTCTGTGCTTCTGTCTCCTCCTCTTTTTCACTGGAGCTCTCACTTTCGGGGGCCACCTGCTGCGTCTCCCTACCTTTGCCTCTTCCCGTCTGGGATTGGGTCTGCATGTGTCTGTTTCTTTGGATGTCGCCCCATTTTTATTTATCTGACTTCTTCCGTGCCTTCCTTATTCTTTGGAGATTTTTGAATTGTTTCTCTGCTCGTTTCTGTTCTTCCTCCAAGTTTTTATATTCCAACTCCAACTCCACTTTCATCTCCAGTCGTGATGCTTGACATCGTAACTCCTCCATCGTCACATCTGCTTTCTGGCTTCGTTCCAGAGCTTCCTTTATTGCTCTTTCCTGCTGTTTCCAGGGGGGTCAGCTGCACTTCTTCCTCCAGTCTCACTCTTACTCCTCTCATATCGTGCGGGGCTCCACATCAACTGGGGCCGCCCTTGAGCTTATTTCGTCATCACTCACTATTTCCATTGGGGTGAGAGACTTTTGGTTACTCCGTCCTTTTATTCTCTCGCCGGGCATCTCTGTACCTTCCACCAGCTGTTGATGCCATTGCCGCACCTCCCCTGTCTTTCCATTGGGTAATAAATTCCAATCTGCCTTGGTCTGTTGTTTCTTTTCTTGCTCCTCCTGGACCGCTATGAGGGTCCTTTTTGTCGCACAGTCGTTTGGTTTGCTTAGGGACCCCTGGGCTTCGCTTAGGCTCTTATGATGTTCCACCTGCCCGGTCTTTATTAATCCTCTCCTTCCCGACTGGCAGACATCTTCCATTTGTAGTTTTCAATATTTGAAAATTACAAATGGAATTCTTCCATATGGCTCCATATGTTCTCCTGCCCAATGTGCTGTTGGTGTGCTGTGTCTTTTTAAACCTGGCGGGTGTATGTATTCAGTCAACCACTCCATATTACGCTCCTCTGCTTGTTGCCTCGATAAGTGGGAGTCCCCTTCCTCCCATCGGGCATTAGCTTTCTCCACCTCCCTGTCCCAGTACAACCGTCGGTATTCATCATCTTCCAGCACTTCCTCTCTTCCTCCTGTAGCCCCTTCTGGGCATTCTGGGTATTTTCCTTCTTCTCCTCTGCTGCCGCCCTTTACCATGGGAGGGCAGTCCTCTTGCTCTCCCTTGTGACGTTCTTTTTCTGCTGACGTCTGCCGGATTACTCCTCTGACTTGCCCTCCTGTAATCTCCAGTTCTATTTCTTGTGTTTCATCTCCTTCTCCCAACTGTATTGATGGATCCCATTGTACTCGGATCTGTAATGTTCGCTATAAGATGGGGGTTGCAGCTGCTCCTCACATTCACCTGAGGGTGGGGCTGTAGCCTACTCTTACTCCTGTTCTTTACTCTGTTCTGCTTTTAGGTTCTTTAACCCTGTAAAGCCCACCATTGCAGAATTACAACACCACCTTGTTTATTTGTCCAGTCACTTGGCCATGAACTCACCCTACCTGCAAATTTATTATTATTTTTTTCCCATGACTGGTTTTGTCAAGATCCGTATAAAATTCCTCAAAAAAATTTTCTGTGTTCATTACAATATCTAGAACACATACATATTTAGTTAATTTGGAAAACTAGAGCTTATGTCCATGCTGTAATTCTACAACTTTGGGCCAAAGTGGTAGTCAAAATAGCCTGTGTACCTTATGCCTTACATAAAGACACTGCACTTCTTACATCATCACAAATCGAAATTTAAACTGTAAGATGATTCACTGTAATTCATTTCTAAATGTGCTTTTCTGTTAAATTTATACTTATTTTCAATTAGATCATAATTACAGGGACAGGTGCAAATGGATATGTTAGATAATATGTAGATCTTTCAGTTAGTCTATTCTTCCAGTTTACTGCAATTGTGGATACACAAACACACTGTGTAGCAAGTGCAATGTTCGCCTGTGCTTTTCAGTAGAAAAGAGCTGTCTTAGGGCCTATCACTGCAACCAATCACAGACTTCCAACCACACCAAAAGTGACAGAACAAAAATCAAAAGCAAAACAGAAACAAAAGCTCTCCTAAATATTTTCTTCTCAATACCCATATCAATAAATGCGCATTCATACATCATATTATTATGCACAGTAAGCAATCAACCTGCAAATGAATGCCTAAATGCTCTGTATATCTGATCAGACAAAGTAAGTACAAATACAGAAATTCTGCTCCTAGCAGAGCTCAACATTGCAATATTACAACATTTTCCTAAAAAACTTACTAAAATGTAAAAAATTTAAACAAAAAATATTTCTCATGCTTTTTACTTCTCCCAGCATTTTATACTTACTCTCATCTTCCTGCATTTTACCTCATCAAACGTGCCTCCTTCAGGCCACTGCAATTCTCCTTTTGTCCGGTCTTGCCATTTTTTCCATGTACTGTACTTCTTAATTTCTTTTTCAGCCATCTTGTGCTTTATTATTACAATTGCAGCTGGAGTAATTAAGTTCTTTTACCTTTCTCCATCATGCACCCTTGTCTCGCCCTTGTGGCACTGTCACGTGGTTCTGTAATTATTGCAGTTGAAGTTTATTCTTTTTCTGGTAAACGGGGTTGTGCAGGATTCCTTCTAGTATAATTCTCAAGAAAGACAAGGCAGATATCAAGATCAGAGTATAAGTCCAATAAGTATAACTTCAATCAAAATAAAAATTAAATTAAAATTGATTAAAATCAAATCAACTGAACATTCAAATAATTACATACTCAACCAAGTATTGACCTATTCAATTAATTAACTCACTAATAAATCAAATAAAATCAAATAAACAATCAATCAATCAAATAAACTACCAGTTAAATCACTGTTAAATCACTTAGATAAATAATCAAAACAAATTGTTAAGTTGTAAAAAATTAAATTGTTGTTACATTGTCAAAAAGGAAAAAATACAAATAAAAAATAAAAGTGAAAAGAACAAATCAATTAAATAATTGTTAACTTGTTGGTAATTGTCTCATCTAACGACCCACTTATAACATAATATAACTCTACACGGTTAGATAATGCTCCAAGTTTTCAGCTTCTAAAACCTCTAACACTCAGAAAAGAGAGAAAGAAAAAACAACAATCTCATTGGAACCAAAACAATCTCTGTGTGTGTGCGTGTGTGTTACAAATGTCAAGGTGATTCTAGGCCTTACTGGCACAGAGTTACAGAAGCTAAAATGGAGGGTTTCTTTTACTGAAACAAAAACACTACATTAGGTTTTTATATGTCTTAATGTAATTATAAATCATATTGTAGTTTATGTCTAGTCCTGTTATGAATTAAAAACAGATTTGTATGTATGAATATGCATATGTGTGGACCCAGGAAGACTAGCTGATTGCATAGACTTTCAGCTAATGGGATCCATATAAACAAACACAAACAACAAAAAAAAAATAATAAAATAAAACAAATACAAAGACAAAAAATAAAATAAATAAAATAAAAATAACTTACACCTGGTGTAACACTACTGAAAAAAAACTTTCCCCAACAAAACAAACAAAACTTATGAAGTCAAAAAGAATGGCCCAAGAATTGTTTAAATCTTTAACAAACTTAAAATGATTTAATTTTATATGAATGTTTTCCCACTAGGCATTAGTATCTGCTCACAAAAAGAGAAAAAACTCAGAAAAGCTGTTCTGTGTATGTGTGTGTGTTCAGCTTTGGAAATTAAGTCATAACGATCAATCTTGTTTTCACAATGTTCTTCAGTAGCGGGCACACCTGGCCCCTTGCCAGATGGCCCTTATCGCTCCTCGTTAAAATCGTCTCCTTATTGGCTAAAGGGACGTCAGGGTCTCGCTCCTTATTACTGGCTGGTCCAACTGCCAAACAAATACCGGTTACCGGGTATTGGCTTCTAAGCTTGTCTATCTCTGCTCTATGGGGCATCTATTGGCTAATGTGAGGCTGGACTACAAATATGACACCAAATTTGTAGTTCATCAACTAGGAAGCGAGAGTCGGAAAAAAAATGGACGGGAATAAACTCCGTGCACAGTCTTCGGTCAAAAAAATAACTATTGTAAGGCGAACACAGCAATTTGGATTAAAAGGCTTAGATACTTCTTGGACCCTTGGGGATTTATGAAAAAATATTGAAAACTACTGAAAACTGACACGAAGTGAATCAGATGAAACAGGTGAATCTTATTTTCACTCAGTGTGTCTCATACAGGTCTCTGCTATAATTGAATGCTTGTGTAACTTAAATAAATGTTATGTTCTGCTTGTGTGACTTAGCGCTTTTTTCCGTTGCAACTCATTTTATAAGATCTTATAAGTGCCATAAAACACTTCACAATTGCTTGTTTGTACTTTATCACACATCAAACTGAATCGTCATTCAGTTTGACAATACACCAATACACATGTGCACATAAACAATTCATACACATTACACACCGTACACGTATCATTTATGTATACTTATAGGCGTACACTTATTTATGAATACTCATTTGGCTCTGTCCACTTATCAATGTGTACGTTGCCGTATCCACTTATCATTGTGTATCGCCGTATACTTATGATAATAACACGCACGTATATAAACACTTATAAATACTGGGTACTTTACCATACCCCAGGTACTTTACCGTACCCCCAGGGGGCCCCCCCCAGCCCTACCAATCTAGGGCCAACGCGTTTTCTCCACCTGCCTGTTCAGTCCCGGCTGTGAGTTATATACACACCGGCGGTACGCCACAGGAATTTTCAATCTTTAATACCAAAAATATAAATAAGTAACAAAATGTATACACCAGAATTCACTCATGAGTTTTTTTCTGTCACACACACACACACACCCCCCTCACTCTGTCTCTCGCTCGCTCTCTCCGTGTGCGTGCCTCTCACAACAGAACTCACTCATGAGATTATTTCTGTCACACACACACACCTCTCTCTCTGTCTAAGTGTGTGTGTGCCTCTCACAACAGAATCCGCTCATGAGATTTTACCCTGCCACTCACACAGTCACAAATCAAAACAACTTCATCTATTTCCTATTTCATTCAGTTATTAAACTGTATTTCACCCTTAAGAGTTCTTGACTTCAAGGGCAGCTGTCCGCCTCCCAGGGCCACCCCTCCCTTTTCAGGCCACAGATTCACTACGCACAGACTTCGAATATAACAGGCGTCTGCTTACCTTAATATTATGGCCGGCCTCTGTGACCCTTCAGAGAGAGTGGTCCTGGTCCCAGACACAGGTCACGCTAGCCCCTTTGAAGTCCCATCTGGGGTGCCATTAGATATGTCGGAACTCAGAGCCGGTCTCCAAGCCGACACATCGCAGGGTGATCTCTTCTCTTAGGCCTTTAGTTAGATTTCACTGTTAACTCTATAATTACTACAAAAATACTGAGAAAACTCCTCAGACCTGGATGAGAATGAGCAAACTTCTTTATTGTGGTCAATCAGCCAACAAATTATAATTTGCTAAATTCAAAGTATCAAATTGCCAAATTAAAAGTAACAAATTGCCAAATTAAAAGTAACAAATTGCCTTATTCAAAGTAACAAATGAAAACCCCCAAAAAGAGCATGTCATGCAAAATCAATCAAGAAAAACAAGAACTCTCGCGACATCCTTGCAAAAATAAAAACACCCACCTTGACCCGCGGACACGGGCATGCGCCCGCGCGCGCGCACACACCTTCGCCCCCGAAGAACCAAAAAAAACCTCAGATATCTTCTCAATATATACCCTGGCGCTCCTAGGAGCCCAAGTGCCATATCACCTTATTTACCGGCCTTACCTCCTATGTTTTCTAAACACACTGACCCAATTTCCCCTTATTTCCCATTACCTTTCACCCATATGCCCATTTATGGATTTTCCTCCCCTTATTTTTCATGACCTTAGACTAAACACCTGGGCCTTCTTCAGTCTGCACAATAAGTTTATGAGCACCACATGCCCATTTATGGATTTTCCTCCCCTTATTTTTCAGGGCCTAGGTCTGTGGACCACTGTTTTTTTTCATTCTACATAACATGTTATTGCTATGGACCAAGGTCTGAGAACCATGGTATTCTTCATTTTCCATAACAATTTATGAGCTAAGGTCTGGGAACCATGGTCTTTTCCCTTCTACATAACAAGTTGTTATTAGAAATGTGCTCAGACTGACTAGGCCTGACAGCCCCGAATCTGGTTGCAATAAACATCTTTGGCCTACAACATCACCTACATATGTCTTATGACAGCAATTGTAATATTTTGCAAGGCCTAATACTTTACTTTGGTGATAGTATTGTAAGGAATAATATTTTAATTATTTCTACTAAGATTTTTTTCCAACAGAAGGTCCGGTTTGTCTCCACCCTTGAAAAAAAGGGGTACAAGCAAGCGGCCCTCTCCCTGGACATTGTCTTCCAGCCCTATCAGGCCTATCTCGACGATGTCATTATCCACTCCTCCATGTAGGCCGAGCACCTGTTCCATCTCATGGAGGTTCGGGGTGGCCTTCAGAAAGCTGGGCTGACAGCAAATCCCCGCAAGTGAATACCCATGGCCTACCACCAAGAAACAGGTACGTGCCTTTCTTGGGTTGGTGGGGTACTATCACTGTATCACTGTATCACTTGGCTGTAGCATCCCTCTATACCTCTATAGCATCCCTCCTTTCAGTCGGACCGGGTGCAATGGAACAGGGAATCCAAGCGGGCGTTTTACTAACTCAAAGATCTCACCAGCCAGCCTGTCCTGAGGAACCATGACTTTAGCCTCTCATTCTCCCTCCACACAGATATGTCTGAGACAGGGCTAGGGGCCAAAAAGTAGGCTGTTGAGGAACTCCGCTATCACCTTACAGGGCAGCACTTCACCTTGGTCACCAACCATGCTTCAAAGACACCAATGCCTGGGTATTTTGATGGTTTCTCTGGTTACAGGAATTCTTGTTCCAGGTCTAGCACAGAGTAAGGAACCCTTCACATAATCTGCTAGAGGATTATTAAACAAAGTCATGCCAGCAGCTACGTGTGGTCTGTCAATATTTTCTCATCCTCATGTTGTTTTAAACCTGTATGAATTTCTTTATTCTAATGAATTTCTTTTCCTCCGTGAAGAAGACCAGCCTTCTTGAAACGACCCAACAGTTGGATGCGTACCTGGGGTTCCCAGGAGATACGGTAGAGGTACCTGTATTGAAGTCCTTCCCAACTGTCTGCCAGCTATCACTTAAGCTTAATACGGCTCTTCTGGCATCAGCAGCCAGTGAAATACTGTTTAGTGTTGCAGGGCTCATCTTCAGGCCAAGAAGAGCTTGCATTGGCTCAATGAACTTTGAGAACCAGCTGTTTTGTGGATGAAAAAAGCCTATTAGTAACTCCTTGTCGCATGTTCTGTGATTAACTGATGTTGATTACCCTGTTGTTGTTTAAGACCAATGTGTTTGTTTCAATAAAGGTTACTGATGACATGCCTCTGAAGTTTGACTTTTTGTACCCTTACAATAGTTATAGCCAACTAGTCATATCTTCTGCTCCATGAAACACAGCTCAGTAGCACACATATATGGTTCTTTAATGTATTTGCATTGTACTAATATGCGTTCTTTTTCAATGGGCATATACTGTACCGTATGTGTCTGAAACAGGTGGCCTAGTGCATCCCAAATTTTCCAACATTATCATATTAAAGGCAGGGTCTCCAAAACCAACATTACTCACCTATCGAGAAGAAAAAAAGCAACCTTGGCATCTTAAGTAAAGTTGAATTTCCTGAGTCAGTAACTCCTGAGCTAAACGCTGTTACTACACAAAACGTGGTTGTAGCTGCCTCTTTACATTACTATGATAGAAAAAGAGGTGTTATTTGTGTAGTAACAGCGTTTAGCTCAGGAGTTATTTACTCGGGAAACTCGAATCTGTGTATATGCGCAAACTTCCTGCTGCTTCAGTTCTCTCTCTGGAAAGCTGATCCTATATTAACACGTCCTACTTCTTGCCTTATCGGAAGCCTTTCTTCGCTTTCTTTCTTTGTTTTTATCCTCCATGTCAATGCTAAAACCGCTTTCTGCTAATGTCACACATGCACACTGAACACTCTCTCCGCCGCATATTGACAAGCCCCGCCCCTTTCTGCTTATTGGCTACACTTTTGTTTTGATTTTTGTTTATTATTCGGCCCGACTCAGTTTTCTGAAGCATTTCTCAAAAATCTGAGATTTTTAATATAACATTATAGTCATTATGACCTTTAGAAATATGAGGAGGAGGTTTGGTAGTGCACAATATGCCCCTGTGGCCCTATGCATTGTCCTTAATGGCATTTTTCCCTTGCATTACTTTTACTTTTAGACTTTTACAGTAGCTTTGAAACCAGTACTTTTATACTTTTACCTGAGTAAAAAGCTTGAGTTGATACTTCAACTTCTACAGAAGTATTTTTAAACCCTAGTATCTATACTTCTACCTGAGTAATGAATGTGAATACTTTTGACACCACTATATATATATATATATATATATATATATATATATATATATATATATATATATATATATATATATATATGTAGCAATTTTGGCTCACGAAGCAAGGTAAACGTTTATAAGTAACTATAATGTGTTATAGTGACTTCTAAATATTTTAACCTAAGTTGAAATTGACGGTAATGGAATTAACGTTACACTTATTTGGTCTGTTCGTCCGGCGAACAGGCCGTGTAACCTTTATTAATTCTATGAAGGCAGTATCTTCCCGGCCAAGAAGGATTCGCTTCCCTTTTTACTTTATACTGTAATTTAAATTGATTTAACTTAATAGAGCATGTAGTTCAGACCCAATGTTGCAGGTACCTTAATTTGTGAGCGATACTCAGAGACAAATCACCTGTGGCTCAAAATTATGACATTTAATGAATGAGACAAACACAACATAAAACTAACTACACAAACAAACAAAAGAAATAGGGAAAACGAAAATGAAAATAAAATAAAACAAAAGAATTTAAAATTGGGGAAAGGGAGGAAGAGACTGGAAAGAAGAAACTAGAGAAAGGAAGGAAAGGAATGGCAAGCTTAAACTTCAAAATTAATCACACCCTAACTGGGAAATCGTCAAAGAAACTTAAATTCACCTTAAGATTCAATGAAAGATTCCTACTTAAAATTACGCATCTAAATTGATTGGTAGAGGAAACAGTTACTTGCATTGGATTACTGCACAAGAGTCCGGATGCAACAGAGAAATCTCTGAAAAGTCAGTTAGGGTGGGGTCAGGCATTCTTCCAAGTTCTCCTGAAGATCAGAGCAGTTATCGTTCTTGGAAGTGAAGCTTGCTGGAACTTCTTTGAAGGAAGATGGAGTCGTCTCCAAGCTGTTCCGAAAGTCTGACCACGGATTAGTGGTGTTTGTGACAATTTAAAGGTCGCAAACTCCACCCATCTTTGGGGAGATGACCAATACTTCGGTCAAGGTTTTGGAGGGAAAAACTCCCTTTGTTTCATGTGTCTGTGGGCGTGGCTTAGCTATCAAACCTTTAGATGACTTTAAAGTTTGATCCAGGGTGTATTAAGACAGTATGGCGCCTTTCGTGCTCAAATAAAATACACCATTGTTTGAAAAACGAGTAACCGATAATTTTGTGGTCATTTGGATACTAAACATGAAGGGTAATGACGGTATAAAGGCAGCGGTACATTACATACACAGATCAGTAATCGAAGGGTAACTGATGTTAATACGCTATTGTGTTCTTATAAAGGCAAAGAAACAAAAATGAAACATAGAACAAGATGCACTTTCATTAGGAAAGTAAAAAGAAAATGATAGCTTCGTATACATTCTGACATCAGACCTTAAAGGGACATACAGCATTAGAACAGGTATACATTAACATGCCATGATCAGTAATTAGAGATTAACTGATTTTAAAACACAATGTTGTTTTCTGACACATGAATAAAATACACCCTTGTCAGGAAATTAAGGAGCAAATAATTTTAAGTCAGGCAAGCCTTAAAAGAAGAACACATTACAAAAAGGGTTATAAGAATGAGAACCTTAGAGTACCTTATCTTTGGGTTTTATTAGTAAAAGGAATGTCTCATTGTATTGTGTGTGTGTGTGTGTGTGTGTGAGTGTGTGTGTGTGTGTGTGTGTTGAGGGCCCCTAATCAGAGAAGCCGCATGGGGTTATCTGGTCTTTGTGTAGGCTCCAGTCATTCTGGAGCCAGGTGTGTGTGTAAAACTGGGTTGCTCATCGGTTAATTGAGGAGTAGATGTTGAAATTTAGGGTGCCTGGGACATGAAATCTAAAATGACCTGTACCAGACGCTACAATATATATATATATATATATATATATATATATATATATATATATATATATATATATATATATATATATATATATATATACTGCTCAAAAAATAAAGGGAACACTTTAACAACACATCCTAGATCTGAATGAATGAAATAGTCTTATTAAATACTTTGTTCTTTACATTGTTGAATGTGCTAACAACAAAATCACCCAAAAATTATCAATGAAAATCAAATTTATTTACCCATAGATGTCTGGATTTGGAGTCACACTCAAAATTGAAGTGGAAAAACACACTACAGGCTGATTCAACTTTGATGTACTGTCCTTAAAACAAGTCAGAATGAGGCTCAGTAGTGTGTGTGTGTGTGGCCTCCATGTGCCTATATGACCTCCCTACAATGCCTGGGCATGCTCCTGAGTGGCAGATGGTCTCCTGAGGGAGCTCCTCCCAGACCTGAACTAAAGCATCCGCCAACTCCTGGACAGTCGGTGGTGCAACGTGGCGTTGGTGGATGGAGCCAGACATGATGTCCCAGAAGTGCTCAATTGGATTCAGGTCTGGGGGACGGGTGGGCCAGTCCATAGCATCAATGCTTTCATCTTGCAGGAACTGCCAACACACTCCAGCCACATGAGGTCTAGCATTCTCTTGCATTAGGAGGAACCCAGGGCCAACCGCACCGGCATATGGTTTCACAAGGGGTCTGAGGATCTCATCTCGGTACCTAATGGCAATCAGGCTACCTCTGGTGAGCACATGGAGGGCTGTGCGGCCCTCCAAAGAAATGCCACCCCACACCATTACTGACCCACTGCCAAACCGGTCATGCTGGAGGATGTTGCAGGCAGCAGGACATTCTCCACGGTGTCTGCAGACTCTGTCACATCTGTCACATGTGCTCAGTGTGAACCTGCTTTCATCTGTGAAGAGCACAGTGCGCCAGTGGCAAATTTGCTAATCTTGGTGTTCTCTGGCAAATGCCAAACGTCCTGCCCGGTGTTGGGCTGTAAGCACAACCCCCAGCTGTGGACGTTGGGCCCTCATACCACCCTCATGGAGTCTGTTTCTGACCGTTTGAGCAGACACATGCACATCTGTGGCCTGCTGGAGGTAATTTTGCATTGCTCTGGCAGTGTTCCTCATGTTCCTCCTTGCACAAAGGCGGAGGTAACGGTCCTGCTGCTGGGTTGTTGCCCTCCTACAACCTCCTCCACGTCTCCTGATGTACTGGCCTGTCTCGTGGTAGCACCTCCATGCTCTGGACACTACACCAACAGACACAGCAAACCTTCTTGCCACAGCTCCCATTGATGTGCCATCCTGGATGAGCTGCATTACCCGAGCCACTTGTGTGGGTTGTAGACTACGTCGCCAGCATTCAAAAGTGACCAAAACTTCAGCCAGAAAGCATAGGAACTGAGAAGTGGTCTGTGGTCACCGCCTGCAGAACCACCCCTTTATTGGGGGTGTCTTGTTAAATTGCCTATAATTTCCACCTGTTGTCTATTCCATTTGCATAACAGCATGTGAAATTGATTGTCAATCAGTGTTGATTCCTAAGTGGGCGGTTTGATTTCCTAGAAGTGTGATTGACTTGTTTAATTAAAGCAAGATGGCGCCTCGAATGGAAGCCTCAGTGCTTAGCTCTGCAGTGTTTGTACTGTTTTCATTGTGAGATGAACTGCTGAACACACCACAAGATATTTTTTTCCGGTTTTTGAGTATTCCGACGTTTTGCTGCATTTTGTAGTTGGCATAGCGGTTGCGCTGTTTAAGAGCTTCAAGACGCGCAGACGGGGAACATGCGTCGGCACACTTGTGAAACTCAGACAGCGCGGTCTAAGAACACCGCCGTCTAGCATCTATCTGGCGAATCTCCACTCTCTTCCTAACAAAACAGACGAACTCTTTCTGCTCACCCGGACTAATAAGGATTTTTCGAACTCTGCTGCTCTCTGTTTGACCTGGCTGAACGACTCCATCCCAGACAGCGAGTTAAGTCTGCTGGGCTTTCAGCTCTTTAGAGCGGACCGCAACGTGGAATCAACGGAGAAATCGCACGGTGGCGGGTGTAGCGATTTTGGCTCGCGAAGCAAGGTAAATATTTATAAGCAACTAAAACGTGTTATAGTGACTTCTAAATATTTTAACCTAAGTTGAAATTAACGGTACTGGAATTAACGTTACGCTTATTTGGTCTGTTCGTCCGCCGAACAGGCCGCGTACCTTTATTAATTCTATGAAGGCGGTATCTTTCCGGCCAAGAAAGATTCGCTTTCCTTTTACTGTATACCGTAATTTAAATTAAATTAACTCAATAGAGCATGTAGTTCAGACCTGATGTTGCAGGTACCTTAATTTGTGAGCGATACTCAGAGACAAATCACCTGTGGCTCAAAATTATGACATTTAATGAATGAGACAAACACAACATAAAACTAACTTACACAAACAAACAAAAGAAATAGGGAAAACGAAAATGAAAATAAAATAAAACAAAAGAAATTAAAACTGGGGAAAGGGAGGAAGAGACTGGAAAGAAGAAATTAGAGAAAGGAAGGAAAGGGATTGCAAGCTTAGACTCAAAATTAAAACACACCCTAACTGGGAAATCGTCACAGAAACTTAAATTCACCTTAAGATTCAATGAAAGATTCCTACTTAAAATTACGCATCTAAATTGGTTGGTAAAGGAAACAGTTACTTGCATTGGCTTACTGAACAAGAGTCCGGATGCAACAGAGAAATCTCTGAGGGGTCAGTTAGGGTGGGGTCAGGCGTTCTTCCAAGTTCTCCTGAAGATCAGAGCAGTTGTCGTTCTTGGAAGTGAAGCTTGCTGGAACTTCTTTGAAGGAAGATGGAGTCGTCTTGAAGTTGTTCCGAAAGTCTGACCACGGATTAGTGGTGTTTGTGACAATTTAAAGGTCACGAACTCCACCCATCTTTGGGAAGATGACCAATACTTCGGTCAGGATTTTGAAGGGAAAAACTCCCTTTGTTTCAGGTGTCTGTGGGCGTGGTTTAGCTATCAAACTTTTAGATGACTTTAAAGTTTGATCCAGGGTGTATTAAGATGGTATGGCGCCTTTCGTGCTCAAATAAAATACACCAGTGCTTGAAAAATGAGTAACCGATAATTTTGTGGTCATTTGGATACTAAACATGAAGGGTAATGACGGTATGAAGGCAGCGGTACATTACATACATAGCTCATTAATCAAGGCAAAGATAAAGGCAAAGAAACAAAAATGAAACATGAACAAGATGCACTTTCATTAGGGAAGTAAAAAGAAAACAATAGCTTCGTATACATTCTGACATCAGACCTTAAAGGGTCATACGGCATTAGAACAGGTATACATTAACATGCCATGATCAGTAAGATATGATGATAGAGTATAACGGATGTTAAAATACAATGTTGTTTTCTGACACATGAATAAAATACACCCTTGTCAGGAAATTAAGGAGCAAATAATTTTAAGTCAGGCAAGCCTTAAAAGAAGAAACATATTACAAAAAGGGTTATAAGAATGAGAACCTTAGAGTACCTTATCTTGGGTTTTATTAGTAAACGGAATGTCTCATTGTGTTGTGTGTATGTGTGTGTGTGTGTGTGTGTGTGTGTGTGTGTGTGTGTGTGTGTGTGTGTGTGTGTGTGTGTGTGTGTGTGTGTGTGTGTGTGTGTGAGAGTTCTGTTTGCAGGCCCCAATGAGCCGCATGGGGTTATCTGGTCTTTGTGGAGACTCCAGACATTCTGGAGCCAGGTGTGGGTGTAAAACTGGGTTGCTCATCGGTTAATTGAGGAGTAGATGTTGAAATTTAGGGTGCCTGGGACATGAAATCTAAAATGACTGGTACACGACACTACACAGGACATGCTTTTACATCAATGAAAGGTGGTGTTCTGATGTAACTGTGTTAAAGAAGATGTGCTGTCCAGATCTTGAAACACTCTTCATTAACTGCAAACTGTTCCATTCGCCATGTGAGTTTTGCTCGTTCATTCTGGTGAGTGTTTACATCCCTCCACAAGCGCATGTGAGCTCGGCACTACAGACACTCGCTGACATGATCGCAGAGAGTGAGCACCCGGACACTGTACTAATAATTCTTGGGGACTTCAATAAAGCGATTCTCACACGTGAATATAGACAGAATGTTACATGTCCCACCAGAGATAGTAACATACTGGATCAGTGTTACACAACAATAAAGGATGCATATCACTCTGTCCCATAGGCAGCTCTAGGACTCTCTGATCACTGTTTAGTTCATCTGATACCGAATCAACTGAAACTGAAATCAACTAAACCTGTATTAAGGACTGTGAAAAGATGGACTAAGGAAGTGGAGCAGGATTTACAAGCCTGTTTCTCTCTCACTGATTGGATGGTTTTTGAAGCTGCTGCCACCGACCTGGACGAGCTCACAGAGACTGTAACATCATACATCAGTTTTTGTGAGGATTTGTGTTATCCTACCACAACTCAATTAACTTATAACAATGATAAACCATGGTTCACTGCAAAACTCAGCCAGCTCCATCAGGCTATGGGATGGGGATAGAGTATTGTATGTATAAACAGGCCAAATACACACTGGAAAAGGAGATCAGAGTGGCAAAGAGGATTTATTCAGAAAAGCTATGGACTCAGTTTTCCTCTAATGACTCACCTTCAGTGTGGAAAGGTCTGAAAGCCATCACCAACTACACAACACCATCCCCTAGCACTGTGGTGAATCAACAACTGGCAGACGACCTGAACGAGTTCTACTGTAGGTTTGAAAAATCCCAATTCTCACCTCCTGTAAACCCCGACTCCAACACACCTAAAATTCAATTCAGTGAAGATGATATGTGTCAGGTCTTCAGGAAGAACAAAAGAAGAAAGTCACCAGGCCCAGCAAGCATTTCACCAGCCTGTCCGAAAACCTGTGCTGATCAACTGGCCCTCATCTTTACACATATATTTAACACATCACTGGAGCTGTGTGAAGTCCCCTCATGCTTCAAAAGCTCCATCATCATTCCCGACCCAAAGAAATCTAAAATTACCGGACTTAATGTCTAAAGACCTGTGGCTCGTTTGTGGTCATGAAATCATTTGAAAGACTGGTTTTGGCTTATCTGAAGGACATCACTGAACCCTTACTGGACCCTCTGCAGTTTGCCTACAGAGCAAACAGGTCTGTGAATGATGCAGTCAATATGGGACTGCATTATATTCTGCAGCATCTGGACAGACCAGGGACTTATGTGAGTGAGGATCCTGTTTGTGGACTTCATCTCCGCCTTTAACACCATCAACCCATCACTCCTCCAGCCCAAATTATCCCAGCTCTCTGTGCCCTCCTCTATCTGTCAGTGGACCACCAGCTTTCTGACAGACAGGCAGCAGCTAGTGCGACTGGGGAAACTCAAATCCAGCACCCGCACCATCAGCACTGGATCTCCTCAGTCTTGTGTCCTCTCCCCACTGCTCTTATCTCTGTACACTAATGACTGCACCTTTAATGAACAGCTGGCTGTCTGGTGCAGTCTTAAAAACATGGAGCTGAACATGCTCTAGACAGTGGAGATGATCGTGGACTTCAGGAGAAACCCCCCCCCCCCCCCCCCCTCACTAACCGTCATGGACAGCATTGTGAACGGCCGCAGCGGATGAGAATTTCCTCCTTTAGCGTTTCATAGTCCCGAGCCCGGTCTGGATCCAGTGCATAATACGCAAGTTGAGCGTTTCCGCTGAGCAATGGGGCGAAGGTGTCCAGGAACACCTCCACGTCATCTTCGGCACTGAGTTTTGTGAGCCGGCGCTGAGCATCGCGACCGGGAACAGGGAGGGGAATTGATGCGGCGGGGGGCCCCCGCCGAAGTTCCAGTAACTCATCTGTGGCCCTCTTGACACTCTTGGCCAGCTCCTGAGTCACTTCGTGCTGATGGAGGCTGGCCTGCATTAGATGTTGTAGCACCTGCCCCACAGAGGGCTCCGTAGCTGCTTCCGTGTCCGATGCCTGCATTCTCCACCAGTGTAGGGCTCTTAGAGAGATGGGACATGGAAGAAGAGGCAGAGAGACTGGATCCGGGTTTTAGCAGAAGAGTGAGTTTAATTGTCCAACACTGAAAGCATAAGGGAAAAGTAGGAAGGCAGTGAAAGCAAGAATAGTTCCCTGTAGGGGTCGCTGGGCAGGGGTCCAGGCTCTCTGTCTAGACAACAGGAGGAGGGCGGCAGGGTAGCGGCGGAGCAGATCTCTCAAGGCACATTGTGCAGGCGCAGTCAGCGGTAGGGAGTCCTGAGTCAGCTGGATGTCTCTGTAGAAAGATATTAGAACAAATAATAAGCATTAGTCTCGGTTAGGCCACACCCGCTTTTCCTTCTCCAGCCGCTGAGCCTTGCTTCCTGCTGTGCTTTTCTCCTGGAGGGTGAATGCTCCAGCGGCGCTCCTGATTGGTCCGTGTTTTCCTGCCGCTCCGCCCCGCTCTCACTTGCCGCGGTGCTGGCCATGGTGCTGAAGATTTGGAGCTCGCGGTTAGCACCGCTGGCCAAGGTGCTGAACCGCCGCCTGTTCCGCTCTCTCGCTTCCGAGTTGCCGCTGCAGTGGGCAAAGTGCGGTTTTTCCTCGGTGTGTTTGCGGTGGTGCCCGTGCCGCCGTCACACTCCATTGTGAAAAAGGCTCAGCAGAGGTTGTACTTCCTTCACCAGCTGAGGAAATTCAACCTGTCACAGGATTTGCTGAAACAGTTCCACACTGCAATCATTGAATCTATCCTCTGCACCTCAGTGACTGTTTGGTTCAGCTCAGCCACCCAATCTGACCTCAGGAGACTACAGAGGGTAGTCCAGACTGCTGAGCGAATCATTGGCACAACTTTCCCCACATTCAAGACCTGTACTTCTCCAGAGTGAGCAAAAGGGCAAAGAAAATCACTCTGGACCCCTCACATCCAGCACACTCATCCTTTGAACTGTTGCCATCTGGTCGACGCTACAGAGCCCTGAGTACCAGAACGACCAGACACAGGAACAGTTTCTTCCCTCAGGTAATCCATCTGATGAACACTTAACATACACAGAACAAACTCTATTCTTACATTATTTGCACATACTTACTTACTTATATTCCAATTGCACATTTATATTTTGATTTGCACATTTTTTTGTACATACAACTGCCTTTACCCACTGTACATACAACTGTCTTTTTTATTCACTGTACATACAACTGCCTTTATAATCCACTGTACAGTACATACAACTCCGTTTATTATATATCTGTTCATGTCCTATCAATGCCATTCTGTTTACACTGTGGAGCTCCTGTACTAGAACAAATTCCTCGTATGTGAAAACATACTTGGCAATAAAAACCTTTCTGATTCTGATTTAAGTGTTCTCTTTATTTTTTTTGAGCAGAGTATATATATATATATATATATATATATATATATATATATATATATATATATATATATATATATATATATACACACAGTAGGGCTCAAAAGGTTGCATCCCCTGAAAGAAATTATTGGACCTATTTTTTTTTAATATGACTGATAATGCAAAAAAAATAAAATCAAATCTAATAAATAAAGTTCTTATTGAAGGATAGTGGTCATAAGAAGTAATTGAATCAATCACATAATTGTTTGATTTTGTATTACAAGTGTTAAAAGCCAAACAGCTCCAAAAGTGTTTAACTCTCTGTAAATGTGCTGCACAAACATATCACAGAAACATGCTTGCAGACTTCCTATTTTACACACACATTAACATAATAGAGACAATGTTTTTGCTGATCTGGTACATGCTCAGCAACACATTTCTTCACAAGAAAACTGTGATAAAAAAGTTGCAAAAATGATTTACAATCAATGTTAAGGAACATAAGCGTTGTCTTCTTACCGTGGATGCATAGTCTTCGTGAAAAGAAGCCTTCCCAGTGGGAAAAGCATATGCAAAGAGTGTATTTAAAATCATGGCAAGTGAAATCATTCCTGGATGGGGATACCTCCCAAAATATTTAGTGATAATGGTCTCATTTCAGTAATCACATTCTAGACAGTTTGTGAAATTGACTTGGTATAGATATGAGAACACATATCACTCAAGAACCAATGGTATGCAAAAAAATAAACTTGTGATACACAGCAGAAACGGTAGTACATCTTACAGGGGGGAAGGTAGTAAAAATGGATGGAAATCGTCTTATGATTGAGAGATTTTTTGACATCATTAATGAAAGATTACAGCAGATATGAGAATTACCTTTACATTTGTCCATATTCCATTTGGAATTAAAAAGTGACACTTTGAACTTTATCTGAAAACACGGCTTATACAATTTTCATATATTTTTTTCTCACGTGGCACCTCTTTCTGAATGAATTAGTTATTTCTTTACATTAGTAATTTGATGTAGACACGACAAAAATCTAGAATAGAGATTTGGCTTATATTTTACCAGCTAGTTTCCTTTATTAGTTTCTATTTCTCCTGCCCCTCTAACTGATCAAACCTCAGATGCCTGGAGCCTGTGGTCCAGCCCCATTTTGATGGTGCCTAAGCCCAATGTATCCATTTGCATGTGCAATGAGTGCCACAGGCTTAACCAGATCTTGGAGATTTATTGTTATTGCTGTTTGAGTGCCTATGGAGGGTCCGGTTTGTCTCCACCCTGGACCTCACAAATTGGTACTGGCAAGCGGCTCTCTCCCTGAATGCCAAGCCCAAAACCGCCATCGGTACCTCCAACAGCCAATGACAATTCCAGGTACTTCTGTTCGGGCTTACATGCATCGTTTGCAATATTCCAGAGCCTCATGGACATCGTCCTCCAGCCCTATCAGCCCTTTGCAGTGTCCTATCTCAACAATATCATTATCCACTCCTCCACCTAGGCCGACGACCTGTTCCATCTCAGGGAGGTTCTGGGTGGCCTCCGGAAAGCCAGGCTGACAGCAAATCAGCAAAAAGCCAGACCGGGTGCAGTGGAACAGGAAAACCAATCAGGCGCCACTGAAGCCTGCAGAACCAGTGCCCCCTAAATCTAAATAAAGATTTTCATTTGACTTATTTCCTGTGCTGTTCTTTGTTCTCCTGCTCCTCAGAGCACTAATACACACACACACACACAGACACACAGACTTTTTATATACTGTATACGTATATATATATATATATATATATATATATATATATATATATATATATATATATATATATGCACACACACACACACACACACACTTTTTATATACTGTATTTTACTTATATATATATATATATATAAATATATACTTATATTATATATATATATATATATATACGCACGGTAGGGCTCATAAGTTTGCCTACCCTGAAAGAAACTGTTCAACATTTTTTCTTGAAAATATGACTGATAAAAAAAATGTTTGAAAGAAAGCTTTGTATGCAGAAATAGTGTGATTTGTGACGTACCCCATGTCTGTTTAACACTTTACTATAAGTGGCTTTGCATATGTCAAAATTTACAAAAAAAAAAAAAAAAAAAAAAAAGGCAAAGGCAGCGTTATTCCCCTATAAAAGCCACTCCCATGCAATATGTACAGCTCAACTGCACCTTTACAAACATCTGCTGACTTAAACTCTGTAAGAAGACGGAGAGAGACGGCGTCGTGAAACGTAAGTTTTTGTGCACAGAAACTATTTGATTGACATGTCTAAAATAGCTATTATTTAGTCATTCTTTGTTGAAAATATAGCCTAGTTCAGTCAATTTTAATGAAATCTGAAATATTATATAGGAAGAGAGAGGAACAGAGAATGTTCAATTGAGCAAGAGACTCAATTATTAACTCTCAATTATTTACCCAGTTCACTGTATTTCAAAAATAAAAAACACATCAGTATCACAGTATGAAATTTATACAGTGAAAACAAAATACTGCATTTTTAAAACTTTTTTTAAATGTACATTTTATTAATCATTATCCAGTATTATTACAATTTAAATGCATAAAATCCAATCTACTCCATTCTAATACCAGTCTCAAATTCAGTGAAATTGTTTCTACATTACATTAAATGTTTCTACGGCTGCTCTTTCAGCACTTGGGTGGAAGCTGAGTGAGGAGCATTTTTCTGCTGCTTGTGGGCAGTGGTGTGGGTGCTGCTGTCACATTCTATAGTAACAAATGCTTGCCAAAGTTTATCTTAACACTGCTATGTTGTAATTTTACCTATAAATATTATATTTCTTTTTGTATTACAATTTTCTTTGTTATATGATAACGAAATTTAATTACTTTAACATATACTTTAAAATTAAGAGAAAGTCATTTGAAAGCCTTCTTGAGCTGGGCTAAAGGTTGATCCGCTGTCACTCTTTAGATAAAAGTGAGTGAAATAACAAAATGTCACATTTAATTCTCATTTTCTGTCCTTTTTATCTTGCAGCAGTCATGGATTCCAGATGCATGGTAATAGCTGCTCTGGGAAGACCTCTGTATCCTGGCATGTTGTATGATTGCCGGAACGACTCCTTTATTCCAGGTGTAGTTTACACAAACATCATGTAATTACCTATTTGCAGACTACAGATGGTATGACCTTATGACTTGAATTTTATTGAAGTTGTATTGTATATATTATGTATTTAATTAATTTAATTAATACATAGACACTGCTATAAAACAATACATGAGATTTAATTAATACATAGACACTGCCATAAAACATTACATAAGAAAAGTATAAAATTGGACAAATTGGAGAAAGTAGAGACATACAAACATACCAACATACATTTCCATCTGTAGCTTAGAGTGTATTGTTTTGTTGCTCTACAAAGTCACAATTTCCATTAACTTATCCACTTACAATTACATTTAGTTTTACTAAGTCCATGTTATCTGTTATTTAGCATCTAATACATTCCCCAGAATATATATTTTCCATATATCTTTAGAAATATTTGATAAATCGGAAATATTTGTAAAACAGTTGTCAATTCTCATTTCCTGTTTCAGGTGTTACTTTATGGGATAAAAATGCATTGAGTGATGACCTTGATGTGCATCAGAAGCCTAAAACACATCTGAAATTTGCAGCCTCTGATAGTCTCAGTGATAAAGCAAACCTCCTAGACGTAAACGCTTCCCTTAAAGCCAGTTTCTTATGTGGATTGGTGGAGGTTGGAGGATCGGCCAAGTACCTGCAAGATACCAAATCTTCATCACGTCAGTCCAGAGTTACTATGCAGTACAGCCAGACAGCAACATTTGAACAGCTCACTATGAAGAAGCTTGGTAATATCACCTACCCACAAGTATTTGACCAGAAAACAGCCACTCATGTAGTTACAGCTGTACTGTATGGAGCTCAGGTTTTCATGGTGTTTGATTATACAAGTGCAGAAAATGAGCGCAAACAGAATATTGAAGGAAACCTTCATGCAGTGGTCAAGAAGATCCCTACCATTTCCATTGAGGGGCAAGCATCCCTTAACATGACTGAAGATGAAAAAACAATATCTGAGAATATTAGTGTCACATTTTATGGTGACATTAAACTTGAAGAAAACCCCACCACATATAAGGATGCCCTGGAAGTGTACAAGAAGGTGCCTGCTCTGATGAAGCAACAAGGTAAAGGTGTGCCTCTGACAGTGTGGCTGTATCCTCTCAATCTTTTGGATGATAAGGCTGCAAAGTTGATGAGAGAAATTGATTTGAGCCTGTTGTATAAAGCAGAAAGTTTGCTTGAGGAATTTGGTGAAAAGGAGAGAATATGCAATGATTTGATCAAAAGACAAATAACGGATGATTTCCCTGATCTAAAAAACAGGTTGCTAAAGTTTCAGACATTACACAGAAATTATACAAGTCTGTTTAAGAACGCACTACTCAGAGTGCTGCCAGCTATTCGTGGTGGGACACAAGAGGACAAGAGACTGGGGGACATCCTGAGCATCCATTACACATCACCCTTCAATATAAGCAACATGAACAAATGGTTAGATTACATTACAACTGAATTAAATATTCTGAGCTCCTATACAGCATGTTTGAAGGACATCACAGTTGTGAAATCCTCAGGGTCATTAAATTCCATCTGTTTTCATCCTGATGTTGATGTGGTGATTTGTTTGTCATTTACATCTCTAAAGCATGAGGACTCCTACCTAGCAGCTCTACAGGACTTTGCGAACTCTGAATCATTCAAAATGCTGGTGCAAACAAGTGAGAGAGTTTCCATTCTCCAAGCAGAAAAGCATTGGTTCACTTCTCCTGACAGTCCTGCAATCATGAAGCAGAATCTTTCTCTCTTTACCTCATTTTTAAAGGCCAATAAAAATGAGAAGAGAGTCAAATTCATCATTGCCTCCATATCTGATCCCAGCAATCCAGGATCCTCAATCCAACTTTATCAGAATGGATCTCTGACAGATCCTAAGTTCCAGCCTGTATCCAAACCTCCCAAACCTGAAGTGGAGACCAGTTATGAGAGTGTCACCCTGAAGCTTTCAAAATCCCCAACTGGAGAGACTGTACACTTCAGAGTTGAGTACAGGATGACATCTTCAAAAAATTCAGCAGCTGATGTTGAGGAATGGACAGTCAGAGACATGTCAAGAGAACAGAACACCTTCACATTGACTGGACTAAAGCCAACAGAACAATACTGGGTCCGATACAGAGCAGTTAGTGATGTGGGAGTGAGTGAAGCCAGCGACTCTGTCCCCTTCACCTTTCAAGGGAAACTCACAGTCACAGTAGACCAATGGGTCAGTTATGATATATATAAATTTTTCATCATGCATATTTATGAGTTTAATGTGATTTTTAATAGATGTAATGTAAAATAATATTTAAAAACATCTAGAATCTATTTTCTTTTAAATTTGAATGAAATCAAGATTAATTATTAATTATTTGTATTACAATGCAGATCAGATTATTCAGACTGTCCCAATACTCAAATATGGATAAAGAAAAAAAAACATAAAGAAACAAATGATTAATATTTGTGTGCAATATGTAAACATGTATTTTCATGTATTTATTTTGCACAAAATGTCTTTTGCCACAGAACTTCTCCATGCTTTCTCTCATTACTGAACTCAGGACTGAAATAATGACCACTATCGGCATGTCACGATGGTCTCCATCTACTATCAAGTCAGAGGTTACAAATATTGTCAACAATCCTGTGAGTAACAAAAGTTTAAAACGAAACCCTTAAATTACATAAAACACATGAAATTAAAGAAATTCATTAATTATTCATTATAAAATGTACCATGGTGCCAAAGTCAAAAGTGGTAGACTGACATTTACAGGTAATTTCTTTTAAAGACTTTTTAAATTCCTTTTTACTTAAATAAATACACAAATGATGTATCTACATGTCTTGCTAGGTACTAGTCTATTCTAGTCTAGTCTAATTTTCCATTTTTCTTGAAAACTAGAAAATTTAATATTGTGTTTGATAAGGTCCATTTCAGATAACTTGTGTATGTGTTTAATTTCTATAAAAACATTTATCTGCTATACATTTATAAAATATGCTTACACTCCACAGACCATTCCTTACACTGAGAAAATCCCTGGAGGGCTGAGAGAAGGAAAGGCTTTGTACTTCCAAGGGGTCGTTTTTTCAAACGGTCAATCGTATGTATTCAATTTATTTATCTACTAAATAATTTTAGGACCAGAAACACTAATACATCTACTAATACGTTAGTAGATTTTATACATTTAACACATTTACATTAGACACCCTTATCCAGAGCGATTTATTTATTTATTTGTTTGTTTGTTTGTTTGTTTGTTTGTGTATAAAGCATCAGTAGCTCGGTGGACCTGGCATTCAAATTCACAACCTTCCAATCATTTGGCCTTTATTGCATTACTTTAATATGACATGGATTTTCTACTTTTTACAAACAGGTTTACCTTGGATTTTGTATCCGATGAGGGAGATGTCGCTTTTCACTTTAGGCCCTCGTTCAATGAACATACCTGCTGTAACAGTTTTGTGAATAAGAAGTGGCAGGATGAAGAACGTGTAGAGTGTAACATTTCCAAAGGATCAGCATTTGACATTTTTGTTGTGATCAAAACAGAAGGCTATGAGGTATGGGAATTAAAAGAATAAGAGAATGCACATAATGTAAATGTGTTTAAAATAATTACAGTGTCTTTTCTTTCCAGGTCAATGTAAATTGGCAGAAGTCTTTCCTGTTCAGTCATCGCATACCAATGGCCAAAGTGAATGCAATTAATATTCATGGAGATGTCAAAATGAACACTGTTGGTACTGTTGCAGTAAGTTGGATGAAAAGTTTTATTAGTATATTTAAGATTATTTGTTTTTAAAGTTCAAAAAGTTTAAAGTTTAAAGATTAATTGCCTTTAGTACCTTTTACACAAAACAGGACAAAAATATTTTACGTCCATTAACTGACAAACTTAATTATATTTGTTAAATATAAACAAATGTAGAAATTGATGCCTGTAACCCACTCAGAAAGGGTGGAACAGAGGCATGTTTAGCCCTGAGTTTAGATTTATTTTAATTACACTTTTTAGAATTTTATTTTTAGTTTTATTTTTAGTGCTCTGTGCTGTTTTTAGTTGAGGGACATTTCTGTGACCTCTTACTCAAGTTTAGCCATTTTTACAATCCTCTTGCCTTGATCACCTTTAGCTCTGCTTGTATATTTGCTACAATTGTTTTGTGTCATAAATGAGGAACAAATAGTATTCTTCATATGTGGGTTTGGATTTGTATACCTCTGCTGTCTCCAGAACTGGAGCAAATCTACTTTTGGTAAGGAACTAAAGACAACAATCACTCACACAAAGCTTTCAGACATCCAGTCTAATGTGCCACATCCAGTCTGCAACCCTGTGAGTAACATCATTTAATTTCAGAATGAAAGAACAAGCCAAAAAATTGTATTTTTATGGTAATCACATGATTAGAGATTTATTGTTATAACATGAATGATGCTTAACCACAACAGAGCAAGCCATATTTGAGATCAATCCCTGGAGGTTTGAGACCTGGTCTGGCTTTGTTCTTCCAAGGGGTTGTTCCATCAGATTGTAAAAGGTATGTTAAATGCATATTCATTTCCTTTTAATGAAAGGCACTATGGAATATATTAGTTTGAAATTTCTCAAGAGAATCAGGTACAGTCAATAATATGGTAATAAATAATAAATGTTAAAACAATTTCTTTCAGCTTTGAAATAAATTTTCAGACAAGCCCGACTTACGAAGATGACATCGCTTTCCACTTCAGCCCCCGTATATCCTCTGTGGTCCTTAATACCCGCAGGAATGGGACATGGGACCAAAATTGGGTGGAGACACCAGGAGGCCCATTTGTCTGTGGAGCAGCTTTTGATATCATCATGGTCGTTAAGTCAGAATGCTATGAGGTGTGATATTATGGGGAAAAGAAATGAGAAGGTAAATACTTTAATAATTTGTTTCAGTAAGCTTACACTTTATTTGTTCAGGTGATGGTGAATGGCCAAGTGTCCTACACGTTCGAGCACCGTATACCGGTGGACAAAGTGACTACACTTAACATTAATGGAGACGTCTTCATGAACAGCTTTGCCATTACTGAAGTAGGTCATAATTATTATTTTTTAATAGTTACAGAGTCTTTAGTAGATAGGGTTTAAACAGGATAAAACTAAACAAATACTGTGGACTCAGTAAAGGCTTAGTAATGTCAGTTATTAACCATGTGATATGTTTAGCTACATCCAGCCTGCATCAGGAATGATAAGAGATACTTTTTATTTTAATAGGTGGATGATATGAAACTGAAAGTCACTGTCACCAATCCTGCCAATATTTGAGGCTTTGCATCTGCTCCAAAATCACTGCCTGTTTTTTTTTTTTTATTCTGTATACAGTATCAAAATAATAACACAGTTTGTGGACATGGTATGTCTAATTTTATTAATCAGACTTTTTTCCCTACTGAGCATTCTTACGTGATTTTTCTTGCTTATTATTGTTAGAAACAATTGCTATATTTTATTTGTTATAGTTATCATACCTTCGTTACAGTAAATGATACAGGTCATTTGTATTAGCTCTCTAGATAAAGACATCCTTGAAGCATTAATTAGCATTAGCACATTAGAGTAATTAGTTCATGGCTAACACAAAGTAAATTCGTAGGATTTCTGTTTCAAATGATGAGATGTGTACTCTGTGAAAAGACATATCCTTTTAAATAGATCCATTTTAAGTGAAGTGACATACGGCTAAGTATGGTGACCCATACTCAGAATTTGTTCTCTGCATTTAACCCATCCAAAGTGCACACACACAGCAGTGAACACACACACACACCGTAAACACACACGACTGCCCATTTACATTAACAGAGACTGTAAACATAAATTCAGTGAAACAGAGGTTTAGCTAGTTTAGTTGAGAATTAGCTATTAGAACAACTACTTTACTAGTTAATTATCCGTATAATAATAAAACAAAAATAATCCCTCCATTCTAACACCAAATAAAAGATCGAAGTGGACAGAGTTTCTTACAGAAGTTGTCGGTTCCTCTTTAAATACTGATGTAATTCCCTATTTCACCTGTAGAGAACGCTCATTGCTCATTTCTAAAAGCATGATCCACGTGCAGTATTGTAAAGAATAACTGTACTGACTAATTATACATCTTACCCAAATGACTTGCTTGCTTTGTTATTACAAATTGAGAAACTATCAATTATGAATTGAAAATAAGCATTTCAACAATGTACTGATTAAAAGTATAATAATTCTAATCACCACTGCACTAGTCAGTAAAACAACGTTTTTAAAGTGCACCACTTGACCAATGTGTAGCTCTGTTGTGCATTTAGAAAATCATGACATGACTTAAATGACAAGTAACAGGGGCAAATAAATCAGCATGTGCTTTTTTTTCATTTTATGGATCAAAATAAATGAATCATGTCAAATAAAAAAAATGATTTATGGCTTCTTCCTTAAAGGTATGATAAAATATCATATAAAATGAGAAAAGAGAGAGAGCAAATGAACAGAGAGGTCATCACAGGATCAAAATTTACACAAATTCACTGGCTACATTAGGTTGACATGTGTACACAGATATAAACAGTGTTATTTGTGACAAAGTAAAAGATCCCTTGTTGTATGTTGATCAGCCAAAAATATGAAATTGTGTTTTGGGAATAAATGACTTCACGACTGTCCAACTCTGCTGCTGAAGTGATTAGTTTCAGCCATAATCTAAAGCACTTAAATTACTGAATGTTAGTTTTCAGTTACTGAATAATACATCATGGTGTGTTATGATGGAAATATTCATTCATTCATTCATTTTCTACCACTTATCCGAACTTCTCGGGTCACGGGGAGCCTGTGCCTATCTCAGGCGTGATCGGCCATCAAGGCCGGACACACCTTGGACGGAGTGTGATGGAAATATGACAGATATAACATAAGATCTGTATAAATTCTTTAAATCTAAATCTGTCTATGTTTGTTTACATATGTTTTTGGTTAACATCTGAAACTCTTACATTTTTCAAGAAAAGTTTAAAAGGTTCCATTTCAGAATTCAGAGAGTCGCGGAACGTTGGCGCCATCAGGTGGCTGGTGTAGAGAATAAAACTATATTTAAGAAAAACATGATAACAGGTTCAGATAGTAAAGGAATTAGTGCGGGGGAAAGTGTAAATATGTAGAAGATTTGATTGTGAGGATGTGGAAAAGATTTACACACAGGTTGATATTGGATTTTGTCACTGAGTCCAATGATGATTGCATCCGTTTTAATTTCATATTTTGGCCATTTGATTTATTAATTGGACCTTCATGCCATATACTGACTGAAGGATCTTGACATCTTTTTTGTGAAAAACACAGAAGGCTATGAGGTAAGGGAATTAAATTATAAAACAATGCACATAATATAATTGTTTTTGAAAGAATTGCCTACAGTGTTTGTTATCTCCAGATGTATGTGAATGGGCAGAAGTCTTCGAAGTTCGTACATCACATACAGTACATAGGTACATCCAGTGAGGACTAGAATGCCTCCTCAGGGGTGGACAGTAAAAGTTAAGCAGTGAGACTGACCTGAAGGGCTATGCCAGAAGTGTGGGCGTGCTCGGATTGACTTTTCTTTTCTGCGCCGCATTCTTCTCATATTTAGAATTGTTATGGCCTAAACCTTTATTCTTATTTTAGTGTGGTGTGTTTCAATTTATATTGACTTGGTCTCTACCTTTTTCTGAGGTTAGGCTGCGCCCCTGCACACCTGCGGCCATTCATAATCAACGTGCAGGGTGAAGATAAAAGGGGAGAGTAACGTGCGAAGAGGGGGGCTGAGTTTGCACTATTTCCATTCAAAACTCCAGTCGCCAGGCCATGGCCACTACCACTGGCTTTAGCACTCAGTGAGCACGGCACAAACTTGAGGGGAAGCTCTTTCTTCCGTCAACTTCATGCTGACGTCTTGTATTGAACTGAGCTTCGTGTGTGCGTCTTGTTGTCCAGCCGTTGCTGATACGCTGTGTTCTTTTTTTGGTTGAACTTGTTTTCTCCTTTTGTTCTGTGTGTTTGTTTGGTGTGTGTGTTCATGAATGGTCTATGTGATCATTTCTAGTTGCCTGTGATGCGTGAGTGCAGCTGATTAATAAACCGATAAAACTGTCCTTTTTGACTCGCGTGTCCTTTTGTTACTTGTCCCCTCCTCTACGAGCATTGTTGAAAGCGGGGTTCGTAACAGAATTGCAATCGGGATGTTTGGATTCCATGTGATAAATTTTACCCGACGTGGAGAAACTCTTTGCAGATTTCAGCATTGAATGTTTTGCAAATCGCTATCCGTGGGTCTTTCTCCGAGATATTGAAAAAAGTCCATACCACAGACATGTTGGCTCTTATCCAGATAACCGTGTGCTGGCTGCACTTTTTAATTGCATTATTACAATTGCGTTTCGGCAGTGTTTTTTCGGTGGTTTAGGTATTTCGGCCGAATATTTTTTGTTTTTGAATTTTTGGTGCATCCCTACAATTTATGAATGGCCTCATGCGGGGCGTACAGGGATGTACAGCGGGCTGGATGTGGCCCGCGGGCCGTAGTTTGCCCAGGTCTGAGAGGATTCATACATGTGTATGAATTCTGTTTATAGGCTTTAGTTCAGAATTCTAAACAATAATTACTATGCACCTGTTTAATTATTCTGAACCTGCCCGGCCTCACCTCAGTCTGCCAATGGATCCTGGACTTCCTCCCTGGGAGACCTCAAGACAGTCCAGATTGGGAACAGCATGGTGGGTCTTGTCAGCATATAGAGATAAGCAGAAAGCTAACGGCCTGGTGTAGAGCCAACCTGTCTGTGAACTGTGAACAACTTAAAGAGATGGTTGTTGACTTCAGAAGAGTACAGAGGGAGACCTCTCTCTGCTGAACATCAATGGATCCTCCGTGGAGATCATGAAGGGCACCAAATTCCTTGGTGTTTGCCTGGTTGCTCAACACTGGCTCCATCAGCATCTCTACTACTTACAAAAGCACATCTCCCTCTACACATCCTGACCATCTTTTACAGAAGGACCATCAAGACCATCCTAAGCAGCTGCCTCACTGTCTGGTTTGGGAATTGCATTGTCTTGAATCTCAAGACACTGCAGCAGATAGTGAGGACAGCCGAGAGGATCATAGCAGTCTCTCTTTCCTCTTTCACAGACATTTACACCACAGGCTGTACCCACAAATGTTTACAGCTGTATTCACTTTAATGCTGTTTTGCACAACACAATTTGTGAGGGAGTGATGCTATCCCTCTAGATTTAACTGGTTGAGGCGGCCAAATATGAACAGGATTCCGGTTAGAGAATCAGTGGAGGAGAGATTCTTCATACAGTAGCCTTTATTAACATCTTTAAGTTGTCACCTGCAACAATCATCTTATGGCGATGATGCCTTTATGAATGTCTGTGTGTGGGTGTGGTCTATAAGAACAATAAAGAAATACAATTATTGCTATTTTCAGAACATTAACACCCTGACATGAGTACCAAATATATAACAAACAAATGGCACTTAACAGATACAAATAGCCCGATGTTATCAGACAATGATGTGCTATTAGTGTAAACACGTGCGATTAGGTATAATAATGCTGCCGATGCTAATGCTAATTAGCGCATTTTCTCACAACAATTTACGACCGCTACAGATCTCAGATTGTCAATATTATCCAAAACAATCATGGAACATCAATAACACATGCAATGTACTCACTTTAAAGCATAAACGCACAATACAGAGCATAAAACAAGCATGCAGGTATGAACTGATCAACTGCTATCTGCCATTGGGCAACATCA
Organism: Tachysurus fulvidraco; assembly: GCF_022655615.1. NCBI lineage: Eukaryota > Metazoa > Chordata > Actinopteri > Siluriformes > Bagridae > Tachysurus > Tachysurus fulvidraco. Next base: position 13,500,012 of record NC_062535.1, on the reverse strand, counting down.
AAATAAGTCCGTGTGGACACCAACATTTCCGGTATTTGGTTCCTAGGTCAGGCTTTCGTACACAATTCAATGCTGATATTGTATGTAAATGCTGTATATGGTCTGTTCACAGGTTGGTGGTATTTTATGTATCTGCCCTGTAGTGTTTGCACTAAGTTGAACATGGTTAATGCACTTTAGGTGCCTAGGAAACCTTTGCCCTCGGTTGTTATTTGTTGTACCATTGTTCTGAAGAAACACTGTTTAATTTCACTATATACTGCATCACTGATATGTGGTTAAAATGAAAATTAAAGCTTCTTAGTAATGCAATTCTGCTTAAGATTGGAGTCACTGGGTCACATGGCATGGAAACTGTTGGGAAAAAAAAAATTTTTTTTCATAGAAAATGAATCTAAAATATAAGAATTCCTCAATTGCAATTAAAAACTGACGTGTTTCAATTGTCGCTTGTAGTAATAATTCTGTTTAAGTTTGGAGCCAAAGGACCATGTGGCATGAAAACTATTTAAAAAAAAAACTGAATTTCTGTTTAATATTCAAACCAGTCAAGTAAAGTCATGGTTCATCAGAACACAATGTGATTGTTTAAATATTTCCATACCTGGATACAGGATACTGCATTCTTGAAATTATTTCCTTATTCTCAGCTTCCAAGCTGCAAGGAAATTCAGGCTTGTACTAGTTATTATGTCAGTGCTACAGTTGCTGATTGTAAGTCAACACATGTTCTTTATGTACACATATATCACTGCATATATTTGCACATTTTCTGATCTGTAATTTTAACAATTGGTTACAATGTAATATAATTTAGTTCCATGTAAAAAACTAACTACCTGACACATTATTTTAACACTGCCATGCTTTAATTTTACTTGTATTTTATTGCTTTTTGCGATTTTCCATGAAAACTGAATTAAAAAAAAAAAACACATTTTCATAAAAATATTGATATAAAATATAAGACTCAAATGCTTTCAAATGCTCATCTTTGATTTGATGAGCTTTAATAAAATAATGATATTATGATCAGACATATTTATGGCTGTACAAATTGCACAAAAGGTATCCAGGATCTGGACCTAGAGGATTGATACATATGTATGAATTCTGTTCGTAGGCTTTAGTTCAGGATTCTAAACAATAATTACTCCGCACCTGTTTGACATGCTGTACCTGCTCGGCCTGACCTCGCTCTGCCACTGGATCCTGGACTTCCTGCCTGGGAGACCTCAAGACAGTCCGGATCGTTAACAGCATCTCCAGCTGAGCACTGTTGCCCCTCAGGGCTGTGTGCTCAGTCCACTGCTGTTCACTATGCTGATTCATGACTGTGTAGCACTGCACAGCTCCAACCACATCATCGAGTTTGCCTATGGCATGACCAAGGTGGGTCTAGTCAGCATATAGAGATGGTGACCTCTCTTTGCTGAACATCAATGGGTCCTCCATTGAGATCATCAAGAGCACCAAATTCCTTGGTGTTTGCCTGGTTGCTCAACACTGGCTCCATCAGCAAGAAAACCCAGCAGCATCTCTACTATTTACAAAAGCTGGGAAAATCACATCTCCCTCTACACATCCTGACCATGTTTTACAGGAGGACCATCAAGACCATACTGAGCAGCTGCCTCACTGTCTGGTTTGGGAATTGCATCTCAAGACACTGCAGCAGATAGTGAGGACAGCCGAGAAGATCATTGGAGTCTCTCTTTTCTCTTTCACGGACATTTACACCACAGGCTGCATCCACAAAACCAACAACATTGTGGATGACCCACACCCCTCACTTTCACCTTTTACCCTCCAAAGCGTTCAGGCTTTCAAAACGAGACCGTGTAACAGTTTATTCCATAAATCTAGCACTCAGAGCTGAACTGTGCTGAACTGACACTCACACACTCATTCAATATACATCTATGTTTACAGCTGTATTCACTTTAATGCGGTTTTGCACAACACAATTCAATGCTGCTATTGTACAGTATGCAAATGCTGTATATGGTCTGTTTACAGGTTGGTGGTATTTTATGGTTGATGCACTTTAGGTGCCTAGGACAACTTAGCCCTCTGTTGTTATTTGTTGTACCATTGTTCTGAAGAAACACTGTTTAACTTCACTATATACTGCATCACTGATATATGGTTAAAATGGAAATTAAAGCTTCTTAGTAATGCAATTCTGCTTAAGATTGGAGTCACTGGGTAACATGACATGGAAACTGTTGGAAAAAAAATATTTTTTTTCATAGAAAATGAATCTAAAATATAAGAAGTCCTCAATTGCAATTAAAAACTGACGTGTTTCAATTGTTGCTTGTACTAATACAATTCTGCTTATGTTTGGAGCCAAAGGACCATGTGGCATGAAAACTATTGGGGAAAAAAAATATTTTTTTCCTCAACTGAATTTCTGTTTAATATTCAACCAGTCCAGTACAGTCATGGTTCATCAGAACACAATGTGATTGATTTCCATTCAATGTGTATGGAACATAAACTGGTTACTTATTACTGCATTCTTGGAATTATTTCCTTATTCTCAGCTTCCAAGCACCAAGGAAATTCAGTTTTGTGTCATTCAATTGTACATTTAATAACATACTGAATAATAACATACTGAATTTCTGTTCAATATCCAACCTACTGTAAACCTTATATAGTTTATATAGTAAAAGAGAAACACCCACCAGGAGTTTTCTTCATTATTGACTTGTTTATGCTGTGTGTACAGTCAAGTTTATTAGAAGTCTGAACTCTTTGTGTCAGTGCTACAGTTGCTAATTATTTGTTTCAAAGAGCAGTAAGCAAAAAAGTCTTAATTTCTACAGAAAAATTAATTTATCTTTTTATTATGTCTTAATATATTTTAGTGCACCCTACACTAAAACATTATTTTTCCCCATTTTTAAAATATAGAGCATAATATTAAATCCTTTATACTCATAAATACTGTGAATTGCTGTTTTTTTAATCAATTATTTAAAATGATCGTTTTGTAATACTGTACGTTGAACAATATTATGGTTGTGTTGTGTAAGAGTTTGTTGGCTCTCTCTTTCCGCATAACCTAATAACGGTAAGTGCACAAAAAGCCGCGCCCCTGCAATTTACATGCGGCTACAGTATATTAACCGTTCTCTCCTGCTGCCGTTGCTGTGTAAGATCTTCCTCTTGTCCTGTCTAGAAGAAGGAGACAGAGAGACGTCGTTGCGAGACGTAAGAGCTTGTGCAAACAAATTATTTGATTTACATGTCTAAAATAGATACTAGATATCACAATCTGTAGAGAAAACCTTGTCCAGTTTCACACCGAACTGCTAGAGTCAAAGCATCCTATATATCTAAAATCTGCACCTGCTAAAATTTAAGGTGCAGATAAAATGTTTAGTAATAATTTTATTAATTAATGTATTTTTTATTTTTACATTTTTTATAGTAAAAAATAGAATTATGTACAGATAGAAGGGAGAAGGGAAAAAGAGAAAAAAAATGCAACGTTTAGAGTATCAGAAAGGTTATATTAAATAAAACTTAAAAATTATATTATATTTTTTAGCTTTGACATTGTTTGAAGTTATTGTCTTCAAGAATAAGAATAATATTATTGTCTCTGTATTTACAGTATATTTACATATGCCAAATTCAGCCATAGAAACAAGAAAGAGAAGAGCAAGGGAAAAAATATTTTCCTCCTAAATTGTTTAAGAGGACTTACAAATTATGTTTGAATAAGTAATTTGTTTATTCTTTGGTATACAGTACCTCTTCTTGTTGTAAAAGGATCTGGAGAGCAAGGTTAATATTGTGGACATGAGGAGTAAAGTAAGATGTCATCTAATTGCTCCTCCATGGCCCATTGCTTGGCTGATAATAATGGGTACACTCAACCAACAGAACAGTAACAGAAAGCAGCTTTATGGTACAGTCATAAAGTCAGTGCGGGGAAAGCCACTGGCCTTGGTCTTCTTAAACCTCCTTGAGATCCTGATATTCAGTGGTACATAGCATTGTGAATAGGTTTTTGTTTTTTGACTGAGATGGAGGCTAGAATAAGCTCAGGTGTGCAGAAGCAGTGGCTGAAGTAACAGATAGACCAGCAAGTGAGTTGTTTTTGGTGTGCTTGGATGAAGTCATGAGCAGTACCCTGGTGTGCTTGTTGTAGAGTGAGCCAACCTACAGGTTGAGGTAGATGGGGCCCACATCACTGGCCTGAATTTTGGGAGAGCAAGTCTGTGGGAATGTCGAGATATTGAATGGTGGCTCCATCAAAGAAGTTACCCACCACCCCAGAATGGATCAGCACTGTGAAGGGAGAAACAGTGTCTGAGTACTGTATCATGTCATTTTAATAAAAAATAGTTTAGATGACGTTCCTAGTTAAAACGGTCTCTCTGAACAATGTTCCTGGTCTTTTGAATCAAACCAGTCCCGTTTATCTCTGCTCTTCACATTTTCTAGCCTTTTCTTATTTGCTGCAAGTCATGGATTCCAGATGCATGGAAATAGCTGCCCTGGGAAGACCTTTATATCCTGGCATGCTGTATGATTGCCGAAGTGACTCCTTTATTCCAGGTGCAATTTACATAATCATCATTTAATTACCTTTTGCATTCTAAAGATGCTGATCAGCAAAAATACCTCAGAAATGTTGGATAAAGTCAAACTTTATAATCTTATGACTCATTGTTATTGAATAACCCTTACCCTAATGTTGATGATGGAGTTACTGTTACCACTACAAAGTTGATTGTTTTATAAGCAGATGGCATATGAAAGTTTTTTTTTTGTTATGTAAATTACAAGGTTGAATCATTTTCACTTGTAGCTGCATTTACTAATATTTTGTCTTTCCACAGCCTATTTATACCTTTTTTTCTATATATCATTGGAAATGTTTGAAAAATAACAAATATTTGTAAAACAACTCTCATTTCTCATCACTTTCCTGTTTCAAGTGTTACTTTATGGGATAAAAATGCATTGCATGATGACCTTGACGTTCATGAGAAGCCTAAAACACATCTGAAATTTGCAGCCTCTGATAGTCTCAGTGATAAGGCAAACCTCCTAGATATAAGCGATTCCCTTAAAGCCAGTTTCCTAAGTGGATTGGTGGAGGTTGAAGAATCGGCCAAGTACCTGCAAGATACCAAATCTTCAGCATGTCAGTCCAGAGTTACTATGCAGTACAGCCAGACAACAACATTTGAACAGCTCAAAATGAAGGAGCTTGGTAATATTACCTACCCACCAGTATTTGACCAGAAAACAGACACTCATGTAGTTACAGCTGTACTGTATGGAGCTCAGGTTTTCATGGTGTTTGATTATAAGAGTACAGAAAATGAGCGCAAACAGAAAATTGAAGGAAACCTTCATGCAGTGGTCAAGAAGATCCCTACCATTTCCATTGAGGGGCAAACACCCCTTAACATGACTGAAGATGAAAAAAATGGCAGAGAATATTAGTGTCACATTTTATGGAGACATTAAACTTGAAGAAAACCCCACCACATACAGTATAAGGATGCCCTCGAGGTGTATAAGAAGGTGCCTGCTCCGATGAAGCAACAAGGTAAAGGTGTGCCTCTAACAGTGTGGCTGTATCCTCTCTATCTTTTGGATGATAAGGCTGCAAAGTTAATGAGAGAAATTAATTTGAGCCTGTTGTATAAAGCAGAAAGCTTGCTTGAGGAATTTGGTGAAAAGGAGAGAATATGCAATGATTTGATCAGCAGACAAATAACGGTTGATTTCCCTGATATACAAGACCGGTTGGAAAAGTTTCAGGCATTACACAGAAATTACACAGAACGCACTATGCAGAGTGCTGCCAGCTATTCGTGGTGGGACAAAAGAGGACAAGGCACCGGGGGACATCCTGAGCATCCATTACACGTCACCCTTCAATGTAAGCAACATGAAAAAGTGGCTTGATGACATTACAACTGAATTAAATATACTGAGCTCTTATACAGCTGAGTTGAAAGACATCACAGTTGTGAAATCATCAGGGTCACTCAATTCCATTTGTTTTCATGCTGATGTTGATGTGGTGGTATGTTTGTCATTTACATCTCTAAAGTATGATGACTCCTACCTAGCAGCTCTACAAGACTTTGAGAACTCTGAATCATTCAAAATGCTGGTGCAAACAAGTGAGAGAGTTTCCATTCTCCAAGCAGCACAGCCTTGGATCACTTCTCCTGACATTCCTGTAAGGATGAGGCAGAATCTTTCTCTCTTTACCTCATTTTTAAAGGCCAATAAAAATGAGAAGAGAATCAAATTCATCATTGCCTCCATATCTGATCCCAGCAATCCAGGATGCTCCATCCAAATTTATCAGAATGGTTCTTTGACAGATCCTAAGTTCCAGCCTGTATCCAAACCTGTAGTGGAGACCAGTGATGGGAAAGTTACCCTGAAGCTTTCAAAATCCCCAACTGGAGAGACTGTACACTTCAGAGTTGAGTACAGGATGACACCTTCAAATGATTCAGCAGCTAATGATGAGGAATGGTTAGTCAAAGACACATCAAATGCACAGAACACCTTCACATTGACTGGACTAAAGCCAACAGAACAATACTGGGTCCGATACAGAGCTGTTAGTGATGTGGGAGTGAGTGAAGCCAGCGACTCTGTCCCCTTCACCTTTCATGGGAAGCTCACTGTCACAGTACACCAATGGGTCAGTTATGATATATATGAATTCTAAAAAATCTATTTTCTTTTAAATCTGAATGAAATAGAAATTATTTTTTAATTATTTGTATTAAAATGCAGATCAGACTAATCAGACTGTCCTAATACACAAATATGGATAAAGAGAAAAAAACATAAAGAAACAAATGAGTAATATTTGTGTGCAATATGTAAACATGTATTTTCATGTATTTATCAGAGGTGGCAAAAGTACACACATCCTTTACTCAAGTAGAAGTACAGATACTCATTTTTTAAAAGACTCCAGTAAAGGTAGAAGTAGTGACTACACTCTTTTACCCAAGTTAAAGTAAAGAAGTATGGGCTCTGACATGTACTTAAGTAAAAAGTCGCCGTTACTACTACCTGTTTAGTGTCATGCTGGTAACTGGACGTCATGTTGGACACACGGACACACATATATATATATATATATATATATATGTGTGTGTGTGTGTGTATGTGTGTGTGTGTGTGTGTGTGTGTGTATATATATAATTTTGGAGTGTGCTGATGGATATTTGTTTTCATCAGCCACAAGATTGTTACGCAAGGCAGGCACTGATGTAGGTGAGGTAGGGTGGAGTCAGCGTTCACATTCATCCCAAAGGTGTTCAGAAAGGATGAGATCAGAAAACAACCACATATAGCAGGAAAGGTCAGGTGACCAAATACTTTTGGAAATATAATGAATGAATGTATACCAAGTGTATCACCAAGGCCATATCCCAAACTGAAGGGAGATTCCAGCTCTGTCCTTGAAAACAACTCAAAATTATTGTGATGTTTTACAAATGACAAAATTAATGTTAATTAAATTAAGCACTTTTTTTGTGAGTGTTTTTTGGGTTGACACCAGGGGCGGTTCTAGGATTTCCTCTTTAGGGGGTTTATCACTCAGTGAGAATTTAAAACAAGAAGAGTTCTATATTATATATTATATGACAACTCTGGTAATAAGAATAGTGAAATTTCACTGCTTTTGGTTGCCGTCTTTGCGTCTTTCCGCCGATTAACGTTATAGATAAACGCCTCCAGCTCTGACTGCGCGTGCACGCTGCGCGTACCTGTGCTTTTCCGTTCTAATAAAGCAGACAGCTGAAGACGCACTTTTGAAAGAGTACAATACACGCGCTTAAAAGCAAAGTAAAAAAAATCGCTTTTGGATCAAACTGATAAATAATTTTCTTTCCCATCGACGACATATCCTGCATTTTAACGTAATGTTTATTGTTCATTTATGAAAGTAAAAATGATCCTTATAGTTTTAGGGTGGCTGAGATTACAGACAGGGGGCTGAAGCCACCCTAAAAAAAGGGCTAGAACCCCCCCCCTGGGTGACACAATTCGCAACGCATTCGCCAGGAATCCTTTTTGACGCCGATTATTTCAAACATCTCCCTCATATACACACTATACTGTTCATTAATAAATTGGTCTTTTCATCTGCTATTACACAGACTTGAAAACACCAAACAACTTTCATTGTTTGAAAGGTGGCTCTCGTTGAGTTCTAAAGTTATTTCTTGGAATATAAGATGTTCAGATTTGAACCATAAACATACATTAAACAAATGGTGACAGATTTAGATTGAAAGAATTTATACAGATCTTATGTTTACCATTTCATAGTTTCGTTTCACAGTTATTTTTTCATCCGTTATTTTTCATGAGAACACACCACAATGTCTTATTCAGTAACTGAAGACTAATATTAAGTGATTTAGGTGTTTAGGTGAGATTATGGCTAAAACTAATCACTGCAGCAGCAGAGTTGGGCACTCATGATGTTATTTATTCCTAAAACACAATTTCATACTTTTGGCTGATCAATATATTACAAGTGATCTCTCACTTTGCCAAAAATCACGTTTATAGCTGTTTATACAGGTAAACCTAAGTTGCCAGTGGAAACTCTCATACATACTAAAGGCTGACGTAGACGACCACCTCTTGTCAAACCACCACCACCCCCAACCACCCCGTGGCTCAAATAAACTGTGAGGATCCCCCGGATCTTGCTTCTTTACAAGCACAGGCATTTCCCTGAGAAACAGGAGAGGCACCTGTGGAAAGCCAACTGGTGATCCACAGGAAAAGACGAGACCCCACACTTTCACTGTGTTTCCTCTGCACTCTCATACATATTCACAGCTGTACAGACCATTAGTCAGTCACAGACAGTTATTTTTTTGTGCCAGAAAAACACACATTTGGCATTTTAAAGAATGGCATTTCACCTCCTGAAGCTGGACCACCAAAAGTAAAACTGTTCAGTAAGACTGAGTGGTGCCTCAAAACAGCACAAGTTCTTCATGCCACTGAATCCACAAGATGTTGATAACATTCCTTTGAGATTCTGCTCTAGTGTGCAATTCCTGCAGATTTTTCAGTTACATTTTCATGCTCCGAATTTCATGCGCCACCACATCCCAAAGGTGTTCTGTTGTATTCAGATCCAGTGACTGAAAGTGCTACAGTGAACTCGTTGTCGTGTTCATAAAACTATTCTGAGACATGGCGCATTATCATGTTGGAAGTAAATTGTGGTCAAGAAGGGATGCACATGGCCAACAACAATAGTCAAATTACATATCTGTTCCTATACTTTTGCTCATCTAAAAATTTTGGTGGTCTGATACAAAATGATGCTCAGTGGTCAAGATGCTGAATTTCTGATGGCAATGTTGTGAGTTCAAATCCCAGCACTGCCATACTGTCTCTACTCGGTCCTTGAGCAAGATCTTTAACCCTCAACTGCTAAGCTGTTTAAAAGAGATAAATATAAGTCGCTCTGAATAAAGACTTCTGCTAATTATCTTAAATAAATAATGAAAAAAAGTTATAAATAAATAAATAAATAAATAAATACTATGCACTAGTTGTAGGACATAATTCACTTGTGTGATTTGCCTGATTTATAAGCATGGGATTATGATCAGCTTTCAAAATATTTGCCTCAATATATTATAATTCATTTAAAAAAGAAGACATTAATTTTAATAACATGCATTTATTTTGACCAAGAAAATAAAGTTCAGACAATGTGTCACACCTTAATTTTATTACTATTTATTCAATGTGCATAATTAGTATATTTTTAACATGATTTTAGCAAGACGTAAATAGTTTTCAACTCGTAATAACAACAAAAAACAAACAAACAAACAAACAAAACCCACCATATTACTATTGGGTAAGAGGTAAAATGAGTCGATTCAATGCTTCTGTACAATACTGCACATGGATCATGCTTTTAGAAATGAGCAACGAGCGCTCTCTACAGGTGAAATAGGGTATTTGCATCGGTATTTAATGAGGAGCTGGAAACCACTTCAATCTTGTATTTGGTGTTAGTATAAAGGGCTATGCTGAAACCTTTTTGACATTACATTCAGTGTCATATGTTCATTTTTCATATTATGTTTTTTTTAGTCTAAAACCTCTGTTACTGTTTAATGGGTTTATTTTATATAGATAAAAAGTGTACACAGCTCATCATTTGAAACAGAAATCATTCAATTATTTTAGCCATAGACTGCTCTAATGTATGCATCAAAATGTCTTAATATAGAGATTCAATGCAAAAGACGTGTATCATTTAGTGTAAATACGGTACATTAGAACTGTAGTAAGGAATATATGTATATCATTCTAACAATAATAAGCAACAAAATATGATTGTCAAAAGAATGCTCAATAGGAAAAAAAATTAATAACAGGACAAATCATGTCCATAAACTGTTGTAACTCTGATATACCTGAGCAGAATATAAAAAACCATCTGTAACTCTCATCTATCGCCAGGGTAACCATTCTTTCATCTGCCACCTGCGTAGGATAACCTAAAATACAGCCGCTAAGACCTCTGCTTGATTTCCGTTCTCCTCAAGCGCTTGGGGAAATCTCAATGAAACACACACGCGTCAGTCTTTCAAAGAGAAGTTCCAAAGTGTATTGTGTCAAACATGGATATATAGAGGAAGGACATAATGTGTGTGCGGAGCTTAATGCTAGTATCAGCAGAAGATACCTTGACTGTTATCATGAAGCAGGAAACCTCCCAGCTGCAGTATCATGTTTTTCATAACTTCTTTCATACAAAACGTATTGTAGCAGAGCAGAGAGGCTAGGGAGAGGAGGTTATGCTAAGGTCAAGATATCTGTGTGTGTGTGTGTGTGTGTGTATGAGAGTGAGAGAGAGAGAGAAAGAGAGAGAGAGAGAGAGAAAGAGAGAGTATGTGTGTATATGTGATTGTGTGTAAGAAAAGAACATTGTGCTTTGTCTGCAGAAAGTCTGCAACATTATCAGAAAAGATGAAGTATTTCATACAGTTATTCTCACACCATCAATCGGTGATTTTGGGGAAGATGCAAATCCTCAGATATTGGCAGGATTGGTGATGGCGACATTCAGATTAATATCATCCACCTATGAAAAAAATCAAATCTTAATTTTCCTGTTTGTTATGAGGCAAATCTAAATTATTATATTGCAATTATATATATATATATATATATATATATATATATATATATATATATATATATATATATATTGTAATTTTTTTTACATTTTTTGTCATTTTAAAAGGGTTTCATTTACAGCAGTATGTCCTACAAATGTGTAGCTAAATATATAGTTCTTGTTTAATCACTGATGTTACCAAGCCTTTACTGTTGATTCCACACTATTCTGGGGCTGACACGGTTTATTTAGTTCTATGTATGGAGTTTGCCTCCCTTCAGTACACTAGTATAGTATAAACTCCTTTTAGTATATTTATAATAAAGCATTATTGTAAATCATTTTAGTTATAACATTGTCAAAGACACAAGCATTTTATGGTAATCATGTTAAAATGATAAAAATGACCTACTTTAGTAATGCCGAAGGTGTTCATGAAGACGTCTCCCCTAATGTTAAGTGTAGTCACTTTGTCCACCGGTATACGATGCTTGAACTTGCAGTATTCCAGGCCATTCACCATCACCTGAATAAATAAAGTGTAAGTTATTTAAAACAAATTATTAAAGTCTTTACCCTCTTGTTCCTTTTCTCCATATCACACCTTATAGCATTTTGATTTAATAACCATGATGATATCAAAAGCTGATCCTATAACAAATGGGAATATTGGGGCCTTCTCTTCATTTCCCCATGTCCCATTCATGCAGCTGTTAAGGACCACAGAGTCCTTGCTTGGTTTGAGCTGAAGAGCAATGTCATAAGGGTTCTTTGGCCCGGTCTGCAAGTTTATTTCAAAGCTGAAAGAAATAGTTTTAACATTTAATCGACTAGTTAATTTCAAAATGATTCAATATTGCTTTTCACTCAAAATATCATTAAATAAAAGCACATTAACATACCATTCATAATCTACTGGAACAACCCCTTGGAAGAACAAAACCACACCATGTCTCAAGCCTCCAGGGATTGATCCCAAATATGGATTGTCCTGTTGTGTTTAAGCATCATTCATTTTTTAATGATAAATCAATCATGTGGTTATATTATTATAAAAATGCAATCTCTTTAGCTTGTTTATTCTTTCTAAAATTAATTGAAAATGTTACTCACAGGCTTGCAGACTGGATGTGGCACATCACACTGGATGTCAGATATCTTTCTGCGTGAGATGCCAGAATTGATTTCCTGACCAAAAGTAGATTCGCTCCAGTTCTAGAGAGAGCAGAAGTATACAAAGAATATGAAACCTGTTTGTTACAAAGAATATGAAACCTGTTTGTTCCTTATTTATGAAAAAGCAGAGTGCTGTAATGTTGATATTGGCTTAAGAAGGGAAAACAATCATTGCAAAAATACAAGGAGAACTGATGGTGATCAAGGCAAGTGGATTGCAAAAACTATGAATCTTGAAGTCTCTTACATTCTTTTGCATTAAAAAAAAACAAAACAAGAAAACTTTTTCATTGTAAATTTAAACAATGTTTTAAGCTCATAGTATCTTAAGAATGGAACCTAGTGAACCAGCATTAATGTATCCAATGATAGAGATTTAAGCACTTATGTACGTCGCATTGGATAAGGGCGTCTGTTGCTCCCATTTAAAACAGTTCAGTTCAAGCCCAGACATTTTTAGGGTCATGATTGAGGACAATGTCCCATCCAGAGACAAGCTGTTTCGTGTTGAGCTTTTGTTCAAACCGACCATCGAAAATACCCTCTCTGCATCAGCATTAGAATGTGGAAGCACAAAAACCAAGGCAAATGGTCCCAAATTGGTTCAGTCCCATCACCTTTGAAAAAAGGAACCTGGGGTCTAGACTACTTGTTCAGAGCAGGTGTTGTCAGTGAACCGTGGCCCCCTGGCACCATCTCAGGTCCCCAAGTTTGAGAACCACGTTTTGCCTTGTTAAGATATGTTATTTTTATTTAGTTTTGTTTATTTGAGTGTGACTGGTACTCATGAAATTATCTATTTGTTGGATGATAGTGAGTAGTCGCTGTTCTCTTGTTTTTTTTTTTTTTTTTGGTTATTCTATGTAAGTGAATTTATGCTAATTCCCTAGCCAGCTCGTGTTTGTGTTTCTTTTTTAATTATTAGGTTTGTGTAATTTGGTTTAATTGATGGCTATGGGCTTCCCAACACTTCTTTGTGGAATCCGAGGCAGGGATTGATGGAGCCCCAACAGGTTTTGTCTGCCTAATTGTGTAATGTATTGATTTTGAGTGGGTATCCCTAATGATTTATGGTGGGTTTAAGGGGTTGAGGTTGCTGAGTTTGTACAGTTTGCAGTGAAATTTGTTTGTTGATTATACCAACTGAAGCAGGCTGTCCTTGTGGGCTGTTTCCTGTCAGGGTAGATGACCCAAATTATTTTAATGCTTTGTTGGTCTAATGTGGTTTTTTTTGTATGTGTGTGTTTTTTTTTTTTTACTATTTTATGCTTACTGTAGTGGATTTTTTGTATGCACCTAGGTTGTGTGGGCCTTTGGGGTGCTACAGGTTTTTGCTTTAAATCTTACCCAGATGCAATAGTGCTATTTTCTGATTGGCTATTGTGTAGCCTCTTTTTTTTGATTGGCTGATAAGTGGCAGGCTCGACTAAGAACTCCAGGGGAGACGCGCTTGATTCCTGCACGGTTCCATAGAGAGAGCGGTACGGACAGATACATTTTGGGTGCTGCGGCATATTAAATATATGATAAATAGTAAGTTTTTCTGAGTGAGTAATACAATGTGTGGTGGGAGAGTGTGACAAAAGACTGAAATGAGTGACTGTCACGTTCAATGCATGACACTTGAGAGCTCTGCAGCTACTGCTTTAAATTGCTGTACCTTGTGCATGAGCAGTAGTGTTTGTATGTGAACTGTAGTTTCTAAGGTGAATGTGTAAAACTTACTGCAACAATACCAACAGTGTTCATTATGACACCTCCAGAAATGTGAAGTGTAGATATATTCTCCACTGGTATGGGAGGTACGGGCTTCGAAGACGTCTGCCCATTCACATACATCTGGAGATAACAAACACTGTAGGCAGTTATTTTAAAAACAATTATATTATGTGCATTTTTTATACTAAATTGTAATTATTTTACTTCTCATACCTCATATCCTTCTGTGCTTTTCACAAAAAAGATGTCAAAGACTGATCCTTTGGGCAGTTTATTGCATGCAGGTCCAGGAAATAAATCATTTTCCCGAAAATGGAAATCAAAAAGGATGCCATCACCATTGTGCAGAGATACATCACCGCAAACAACTCTGTGTGTAAAAGGTAAAAACATCACATCAGAGAAAATACATAACAAGACATAACGTCTTATTAAATTAAATTTCCATTACTGAAAAACATTATTATTTTATTTTATTATTATTATTTTATATTAAACAAATTATTTTGTATGGAGTGTAATTAATAATATGAATACATACAAAAAATTTTCCGAAACAACCCCTTGGAGGTACAAAGCCATTCCTTCTCTCAGTCCTCCAGGGATTCTCCCGGTGTAAGGAACAATCTGTGGTGAGTGTAAATGTATTGTATACATAGATTGGTGATAAAATGATTTTATTGAAAACAAAAAACTCAAGTTAATTAAATTTGACCACTTTGTACAGAATATACTGTAAGTATCAAGCTAGTATCAAGTATCAAGCAAGTAAATGTTACAGTCCACCAGGATCAACTTTAGAATCATTGTGCATTATTTTATTTTAATGAACAGAGAATGAATTTGTTTTACGCCATGTGTTTAATGTGATGTGGAGATTCATATTGATATGTTGCTACTCACAGGATTGTTGACAATATTTGTAACCTCTGACTTGATAGTAGATGGAGACCATCGTGACGTGCCGATAGTGGTCATTATTTCAGTCCTGAATGCATTAATGAGTACGGGTATAGAGAAGTTCTGTGGGAAAAGACATTATATGCAACATATAAATGAAAATACATGTTTACATGTTCCTCACTAATTTAACTATTTATTTATTTATTTATTTGTTTGTTTAGTTATTTATTCATTTATTCATTAATTCATTCATTCATAAATTATGAGAGAAATCTGTTTACTAGAACATCCAAACTGCATTGAAATACTAAAAAATAAAAAATGTATTGCAATTTCAGAACGTTATTCTTATTAAATAAATAGAAAATTAGAGACTCTAATTTACTGCATTGAAGGCTAGATTTTAAAAAAATTTCTAAAATCTAATTTTGCATATAGCTTTTATGGATTAAACTAAACCCATGTATACATGAACAGGAATTATATATAATTATATATCATAATAACTGACCCATTGGTCTACTTTGACAGTGAGGTTCCCTTGAAAGGTGAAGGGGACAGAGTCGCTGGCTTCACTCACTCCCACATGACTAACAGCTCTGTATCGGACCCAGTATTGTTCTGTTGGCTTTAGTCCAATCAATGTGAAGGTGTTCTGTGCATTTGATGTGTCTATGACTGTCCATTCCTCATCATCAGCTGCTGAATCATTTGAAGGTGTCATCCTGTACTCAACTCTGAACTGTACAGTCTCTCCAGTTGGGGATTTTGAAAGCTTCAGGGTGACTTTCCCGTTACTGGTCTCCACATCAGGTTTGGGAGGTTTGGATACAGGCTGGAAATTAGGATCTGTCAGAGAGCCATTCTGATAAAGTTGGATTGAGGATCCTGTATTGCTTTGATCAGATATGGAGGCAATGACGAATTTGATTCTCTTCTCATTTTTATTGGCCTTTAAAAAAGACGTAAAGAGAGAAAGATTCAGCTTCATCCTTGTAAGAATGTCATTAGTGAACCAAGGCTGTGCTGCTTGGAGAAGGGAATTTCTCACCCTTGTTTGCGCCAGGATTTTAAATTCTTCAGATTTGTTAAAGTCCTGTAGAGTTGATAGGTATAGGTCATCATTCTTTAGAGATGTAAATGACAAACATACCACCACATCAACATCAGGATGAAAACAGATGGAATTGAGTAACCCTGATGATTTCACAACTGTGGTGTCCTTCAACCCAACTGTATAGGAGGTCAGTATAATTAATTCAGCTGTAATGTCATCTAACCATTTGTCCATGATGCTTACTTTGAAGGGTGATGTGTAATGGATGCTCAGGATGTCCCTTAGTGTCTTGTCTGGCAGACACTCTGCCTAGTGCGTTCTTAAACAAACTTGTATAATTTCTGTGTAATGTCTGAAACTTTAGCAACCTGTATTTTAGATCAGGGAAATCATCTGTTATTTGTCTTTTGATCAAATCATTGCATATTCTCTCCTTTTTACCGAGTTCCTCCAGCAAACTTTCTGTTTCACACAACAGGCTCAAATTGATTTCTCTCACCAACTGTGCAGCCTTATCATCCAAAAGATTGAGAGGATACAGCCACACTGTCAGAGGCACACCTTTATCTTGTTGCTTCATCAGAGCAGGCACCTTCCTGTACACTTTGAGGGCATCCTTATATGTGGTGGGGTTTTTTCCAAGTTTAATGTCACCATATAATGTGACACTAATATTCTCAGTCATTGTTTTTTCATTTTCAGTCATGTTAAGCGATGCTTGCCCCTCAATGGGAATGGTAGGGATCTTCTTGACCACTACATGAAGGTTTCCTTCAATTTCCTGTTTGTTCTCTTTTTCTGCGCTTTTATAATCAAACACCATGAAAACCTGAGCTCCATACAGTACAGCTGTAACTACATGAGTGGCTGTTTTCTGGTCAAATACTTGTGGGTAGGTGATATTACCAAGCTTCTTCATAGTGAGCTGTTCAAATGTTGTTGTCTGGCTGTACTGCATAGTAACTCTGCACTGACGTGCTGAAGATCTGGTATCTTGCAGGTACTTGGCCGATCCTCCAACCTCCACCAATCCACATAAGAAACTGGCTTTAAGGGAAGCGCTTATGTCTAGGAGGTTTGCCTTATCACTGAGACTATCAGAGGCTGCAAATTTCAGATGTGTTCTAGGCTTCTGATGAACATCAAGGTCATCATGCAATGCATTTTTATCCCATAAAGTCACACCTGAAACAGGAATGTGATGAGAAATGAGAGTGTTTGATTTATAGAAAAAAGGGATAAATAGGCTGGGGAAAGACAAAATATTAGTAAATGGAACTACAAGTGAAAATGATTCAACCTTGTAACGTAAATAACAACAAAAATAATAAACTTTCATATGTCATCTGCTTATAAAACAATCAACTTTGTAGTGGTAACAGTAACTCTATCATCAACATTAGGGTTAGGCAATAACAATGAGTCATAAGGTCATAAAGTCTGACTTTTTTTTAACATTTCTAAGATATTATTGACTCCGTCCAGGGTGTATCCTGCCTTGATGCTGGATGACGCCTGAGATAGGCACAGTTCGGATAAGCGGTAGAAAATGAGCGAGTGAGTGAGTGAGTGAGTGAGTGAGTGAGATATTATTGCTGATCAGCATCTTTAGAATGCAACAGGTAATTAAATGACGATTATGTAAAATGCACCTGGAATAAAGGAGTCGCTTCGGCAATCATACAGCATGCCAGGATACAAAGGTCTTCCTAGGGCAGCTATTTCCATGCATCTGGAATCCATGACTTGCATGAAATAAAAAAGGCTAGAAAATGTGAAGAGCAGAGATAAACAGGACTGGTTTGATTCCAAAGACCAGGAACATTGTTCAGAGAGACTGTTTGAACTAAGAAGGTCATCTAAACTATTTTTAATTAAAATGACATCATACAGTACTCAGAAACTGTTTCTCCCTTCACAGTGCTGATCTATTCTGGGGTGGTGGGTAACTTCTTCGATGAAGCCACCATTCAATACCTCAACATTCCCACAGACTTGCTCACACACAGCAATGGCAGCAGGACAGAGAGCACGGTTGATATAGCCGCATGTAAACTGCAGGGGCGCGGCTTTTAGTGCACTTACCATTATTAGGTGAAGCGGAAAGAGAGAGTCCACAAACTCTTACACAACAGCTACATAATTTGTAAAAAAAAAATCTGTAAAATGTAAGACTTTTTTTGCTTACTGCACTTACTGTACATGATGAATGTGCTTTGAAATAAATAATTAGCAACTGTAGCACTGAGACAAAGTGTTCAGACTTCAAATAAACTTGACTGTACACAAAGCATAAACAAGTCAATAAACAAGAAAACCTTGTGGGTTTCTCCTGGTGGGTGTTTTGTGGGTGTTTTGGTTCAACAGGGAATATCAATCAATATTCAGTATCAACAGTCACATTTCCTACGTCAAAGCATGCTTCAGAAACTTCTTTTTTAGTTCAGCAATACCTTTAAACAATATCAGAGTTAAAAAATAAATTAGAAATAAGAAAAATATGCTCATTTGTGTAAATATCACACTTGCCAAAACCACGGTTATCGTGACCTTACCTTAAAGTCAAGAGCGAGTTTCTATAAATTATGATGTTTTAACACTGGCACTTGAGAAAAAAAATACTTGTACAGTGAAAGCTGACTGTGGCGCTTTTTCCCTAAATGTGAACACAGCTCAGGTCCATATTTGTTAGAAAATAATGTAATCTACACAGGAATTTTGCTATTGTTGACATCACACTCACCTACCTAACCAACCAGGGATAAAAATAGACCCTTTTGGCTGAGTGTACCTATTGTTATCAGCCAAGTAATGGGCCATGGAGGAGTAATTTGATGACATCTTAGTTTACTCCTCATGTCCACAATATTAACCTTGCTCTCCAGATGCTTTTACGTACAACACGAAGAGGTATACCAACGTTTAAACAAATTGTTTCTTATTCAAGCATAAAATGTAAGTAAAAGTTTCGGGTAACACTGTAGGTTTGTATGCAATTGCTCCTGAATTTTACTTTAATTGAACAGCTTGTTTAAAGATGTTGGTATATTTGTTCAATTTAATTCTAATAAGAAAGTACAGTAAGGGGTATTAAAAATTATTTCCTTAATCCTTTTAAACAATTTAGGAGGAAAGACTTTTCTCTCTTGCTCTATTTCTTTCTTTCAGCCACAATCACTGTTTGCTGTTTCTATTGGCTGAATTTGGCATACGTAATTATAAATACAGAGAAAATAATATTATTCTTATTCTTGAAGACAATAACTTTAAAAAATGTCAAAGCTAAAAAATAGAATATAATTTGTGGAAATATTTTGAGTAAGTTTTATTAAATAAAACCTTTCTGATACTCTATACTTTGCATTTATTTATACAGTACTCTATACTTTGCATTTACTCTTTTCCATTCTCCCTTCTATCTGTACATAATTCTATACTACTATATAAAGAAATGTAAAAATAAAAAAATACATTAATTAATAAAATTATTACAACTTTTTTATCTGCACCTTACATTTTAGGAGGTGCAGATTTTAGATATATAGGACTGTGAGAGTTCGGTCTGAAACAGGACAAGTTTTTTTGTAAAGAATGTGAATAGTATCTATTTTAGACATGTGAATCAAATAATTTGTGTGCACAAGAACTTACGTCTCGCAATGATGTCTCTCCGTCACCGTCTTACACAGCAATGGAAGCAGGACGGAGAACACGGTTAATATAGCCGCATGTAAATTGCAGGGGCGCGGCTTTTTGTGCACTTACCGTTATTAGGTTATGCATAAAGAGAGAGTCAACAAACTCTTACACAACATCTCCATAATTTTCTACAACGTATTACAAAACGACTATTGTAAATAATTGCCTAAAAAAACAAATACACAACAATTTACAGTATTTATGAGTATAAAGGCTTTTATATTATGCTCTATATTTTAAAAGAAGTATTTTAATAATGTTTTAGTGTAAGATGCACTAAAATATATGAAGACATAAAAAAAAAGAAACTCGATTTCTGTAGAATTAAAGACTTTTTTGCTTACTGCACTTACATGATGAATGTGCTTCGAAATAAATAATTAGCAACTGTAGCACTGAGACAAAGTATAAGACAAAGCATAAACAAGTCAATAATGAAGAATACAATCCAGTATATCCTGGTGGGAGTTTTGGTGGGTGTTTTGTTTCAACAGGAATATCCATCAGTATTTAATATCAGTCAGTCACATTTCCTATGTCAAAGCATGCTTCAGAAACTTCTTTTTTTAGTTCAGCAATACCTTTAAACAATATCAGAGTTAAAAATAAATTAGAAAGAAAAATATGCTCATTTGTGTACCCCTGGCTGTATGTAACTCTTTCTCTTTGACTATATAAACCATTATAAATCAATCAATCCATCAATCAAGCAATCAAAACATTAATTCTTATGAAGTACCTTTTTATTTAACACTGGTTATTTAATCACACTTGCCAAAACTACGGTTATCTTTTCCTCACCTAAAGTCAAGACCGAGTTTCTCTAGACAATTATGATGTTTTAAAACTGGCACTTGAGAAAAAAACTTGTACAGTGAAAGCTGACTGTGGCGCTTTTTCCCTAAATGTGAACACAGCTCAGGTCCATACTTGTTAGAAAATGATGTAATCTACACAGGAATTTTGACATTGTTGACATCACACTTGCCTTCCACAGAGGTGAAATTAGTTTTAGGTTGGATATTCAAGTTATTCAGTGGTATTTTATTAAAAGAACAATTGAATGAAACAAAAATCATTTTTTTTCATAGTTTTCATGCCACATGGTCCATTGGCACCAAACCTAAGCAGAATTGTGTTACTAGAAGCAACAATTGAAACACATTAGTTTTTAATTGCGATTGAGAGATTCTTATATTTTGGATTCATTTTTTATGAAAAAATAACATTTTTTCAACAGTTTCCATGTCATATGACCCAGTGACTCCAATCTTAAGCAGAATTGCATTACTAAGAAGCTTTTATTTTCAATTTAACCATGTATTGCTGATGCAGTAAATAGTGAAATTAAACAGTGTTTCTCCAGAACAATGGTACAACAAATAACAACAAAGGTGCAGTTGTCCTAGGCACCTAAAATGCATCAAACATGTTCAACCTAGTGCAAACACTACAGGGCAGATACATAAAATAGCACCAACTACTGAACATTACTGTGAAATCGAGTTGATCAATTGTGATATATACAGCACAGCGAACAAACAGAAAAGCTCTGGATTAAGGACTAACTAACCTGTACACACAACAAAGACTAACAAAATGACAATTGCCTTCCCTAAACTTCCTTTGTCAGCGATGCAGGGATAAAAATAGACTCAAATGCAGGATAGCTAAAATAAACGAGTTTATTAACTAAAAACACACAAAACAAGGACACAGACAAAACAAGGACACGGACAAAACAAGGACTTGGACAAAGACGTATCCATAGGCAAGGATTCCGCACATCCATAGGCAATGCTGCACGGCTAAATACACGACAATTAACAAATACGGAACAGTTGTGCAGAGGCGGGGAGGAAGAGACAAGGGCGGGGCAGGCACATGACACAGAACATAAACAAAAGCACATCGCCAAAGTCTGGGATGGATCCTGACAATGATTATAAATATTATAATGATTATAATAAAATATGTGTTTTTTTTTTTTTTTGGTAGGGAGTCAGGAACGTCCCCGCCTCTGCACACCTTATGTATTAATTGTCATGTGTATTTAGTCGTGCCACGTTGCCTACGGAGGCGCGGAATCCTCGTCTTTGGTAACGTCCTTGGTCACATCCTTTGTCATGTTTTCTTTTGTCTGTGTCCTTGTTTTGTGTGGATTTTTTAAGTTAATAAACCTGTTTATTTTAGCTATCCTGCATTTGGGTCTGTTTTTATCCCGCACCGCTGACAATCATATTGCCAAAAAAAACTGTAACGCAAAAAGCAGTAAAATACAAGTAAAATTAAAGCATGGCAGTGTTAAAATAATGTGTCAGTAAGTTTTTTTTTTTCCATAGAACTAAATTATATTACATTTCAACCAATTGTTAAAATTACAGATAAGAAAATGTGCAAATATATGCAGTGATATGCGTGTACATAAAGAACGTGTTGACTTACTATCAGCAACTGTAGCAAGCCGGACGAGCTTGAATTTCCTTGCTGCTTGGAAGCTGAGAATACAGAAATAATTTCAAAACTGCAGTACAGGATACAACAAGTAACCAGTTTATCTTCCATACAGGTTGAATAAAAATATATAAACATTCACATTGTGTTCTGAATGTGAACCATGACCGTACTTGACTGGTTGGATATTAAACAGAAATTCAATTGAGGAAAAAACTGGTAGAGTGAAAGCCGACTGTGGCACTATTCTCATAAATGTGAACACAACTCAGGTCCACACTTGTTCAGGAAATAGGAAACTCAAATAAGAAACTGTGTACTCTTCAGATTTGTATTTGGTTTTAGTTTAAACAGGTTTTAGTTGGAAACCTGTTTGGTTTTGGAGATTTGCGGAGAGCAGGTGTTTAATCAGATTTTTTATAATCATTGAAGACTTTTAACTAGACTTCTATCAGTCTGTGGTGTTCAGCTTCCTTTTCTAGGCTGT
Organism: Tachysurus fulvidraco; assembly: GCF_022655615.1. Taxonomy (NCBI): domain Eukaryota; kingdom Metazoa; phylum Chordata; class Actinopteri; order Siluriformes; family Bagridae; genus Tachysurus; species Tachysurus fulvidraco. The sequence goes on along the minus strand of NC_062535.1, from coordinate 13,477,335 downwards.
GGTGTGCTGCTTGGGCACTGCTGCAAAAGCGAGTGATGTTAACCGGCTAAATACAGTTCTGTCAGTGACTGTAAAATACATCCCTCATGCAGCCATCCCAAGTCTCCCGCACAGAGCCGATCGTAGTTGCGTAGGGCCCCGCAAATTACGCAAGGCCCCGCCTCCCCTGCCTCATTTTACAGCGCATGTTACTGTTTACTGTGTAGATGGACATGAAAAGAGAAAAAAGAAACAAAATGAGAGTGAAATGCAAGAAAATCAATCAGGTAAACTTGTGTTCTCTTCAGGTTTGATGTCAGCAAGAGCAAATAACAGTGAAGTTAAGTTGAGGTGATTCTGTCTCTAGTCTCTATCTGACTAGCTAAATTAGCTGTGCAGTGCTGCCAGTGCATCTCTTGGCCTGTCTGTCACACAACAATTTATTGCTTGAACATTCGCGTGAATAAATGCCCGTGTTTATAAACAGCAGCTCGATAACCGTGAACATTTTATGCCAGACTACATGAAAGTGTACCCCTGTCTTACAAGCGTTAAACATAATGACAATGTTGCACGCTGTACAGTTTGTAACAGTGACTTCAGCATTGCCCATGGCAGGTTAATTGATTGCAAAAGACATGTTGATGTAAGTTCACGTTTCTGCTCATGTGCATATTTTTCAGGTCGGCTAGTTGCCAAGGCTACATGAAAACATCAAACTCCTTAGACCTGTTTAAAGTTGCAATGGAATATAAATAAAAGCAGTTTACATAAATAGTATAAGCAGCTTATATAACTAAAGTGATCTACATATTTTATTATAATAAACAAATAATCTGGTAACACTTTACAATAAGGTTCATTAGTTAACATTAGTTTACTACATTAGTTAACATGAACTAATTATGAACTGCACTTATAAAGCATTTATTTAACTTTGTTAATGTTAATTTGAACATTTACTAATACATTACTCAAATCTTGTTAACATTAGTTAATGCACTGTGAACTAACATGAACAAACCATAAACAGCTGTATTTTTTATTAACGAACGTTAACAAAGATTGACAAATACAGTAACAAATGTACTGCTCATGATTAGTTCATGTTAATTAATACATTAACTAATGTTAACAAATGAGACCTTATTGTAAAGTGTTACCACTAAATGCATAGGCCTATAGAAATCATATATTATGCTTGCAACAAAAGTAAAAGGCATAGGATGTAGGAAATACATGTCGACTACCTTTGCTGTGTATGTAAATAGTTATTTTATTCATTCATTGTTCTGTTATATTCAACTGTATTTTGTATACAAGTAAAGTCATGGGGAAATGTCATATCCTTGTCCTCCTTTCTTATATTGGCGGTGGCGTTTCAGAATACCTCCCTGAAAATACTTTTTTCAGGTTGGGATGTCTGCTCATGTGCAAAGACACTTTTGAACTTTTTAGTTTTTTTAATGAACTACATTGCCACATTAATTCCATTAAAAGTGAAGGAGAATTCTTGTATAATCTGCATCTGTTTATATATTGGGTACATTTTGTGTTAGTGAATGAATATTTTTTTTGTGTGTATATTCTGTGTACTTTTGTACAGTGTCATTTTTGTATCTATTGTAGTGGAAATTTTAAACATCATGTGTTTTTTGTGCTTTAATGGTAAATTCGGGGAGTGTGGGTGCATGTGCTTGATAAGATCTGACCTTATTGTGGTGAATAAGAGATCACATAAACACAGATGCGCACACACATACTAACACACACACACATACCAGGCTACACAAGCACACACCTAGGGTATAAAAGGGAGAGCTGAATCACTAAACTTTGCCTCTTCACTGTGTAGACTTGGCATTCTGCACTGTTGGAAGACGCCTTTAGCTGCAGCAAAATAAATACCATTTTTGCTTCTTTGCTTTTACCACCTACTCTGTTTCAACTGTGTCTACTGTAATTCTATATATTTTATACTTTGTATTGTATGGTTATGTTTGGCTGCCACTTTCCTCAGGGGGAATTAGTAAAGTACCTATCTATCTATTTAGATATTTCAAATGACTTGTATCATTGACTGTATTTAAGGTACAAAAAAAGTCTAGTAAAGAATATATAGTATGCATTTCTAAAACTAATAAACAACAAAAATCTCATAAAAATTCTCAGTAGCTGGTTTAACAAATTACCAATTAATAAAAAGACAAATAATAACCATAAACTATTGTAATTCTGATATAACTGAGCAGAATATACCAAAATAAATGTCATTGGTAATGGAGAAGATTTGAATCCTCAAATGTGGCCAGGACTGAAGACGCTGACTTTCAGATTAAGCACGTCCTGATTAGTGATGGCCGGTTCGTGAAAGTATCATGAATCGTTCTTTTGAATCGGTTCTTTTTAGTGAACTGGATGAACCTGTTCACCAAATCGGACTGATCGGGCTGAATCGCGCTGATCCACAAGTTACTAAAGTTACTCACTTTCGGTAATGCCTGACAGCCCCTCCGACTCTAAATAAACTAATATCCCGGAGTATATGTAACTCCTGTACACTGAACTGAGACATGTTGTGCTGAGAGAACTGTGAGCTCGATACTGCACGTGTGAATTACTGTACTGATACAGCGAATCATCAGTACACTGAACTGAGAACTATTTCTCTCGGACACGTCCGACATACTGAGAGCCGATGAGCTGTTGTTACTGCTGCACATACGTAAATCACTGAACTGATACAGCCACAAATGGAAATGCGTGTTGCATTAGTTTTTGAAACAACTGATGGAGTGAAAGAAACATTTCAAAATATGCTTTTTTTTGTAAGTTTTTGTAAGTTGATGAACTATTTTTGTAAGTATTAACTTTATATCTTTAAGATACGTTAAACACCCACATTTGCACATCAGTGCCTGTACTGGGTGTTTTAGTTGCAAAACTTAAATGTAAGAAACGTATTCAAGTAATGATCTGATTACAAAGAACTTTTCAAATGTGTTAAATTGATTGTATGTATTAATATCTGCCGGCAGCGGTGGGATGAAGGAATTTACGTAATGACGTCATTGTGAATGACGTCATTAAAAGAACTGGAGAACTGGATTATTGACCTGGTTCATTGAAACGAACTGTCCGCTTAACGGAAAAGAACCGGACTTCCCATCACTAGTCCTGATTTTGCCAAGTCCTTGTCGCCCTGAGACCAATATTTTTTTATGATGACCCTGGGACAACAACTTCCTCAACCAATCAGTGTTTACGACGTCATCACTATGTGCGACACAATTACTATCACCGTTTTGCAGAGTCCGCCAAAATACAGAATAAACAATGCTCTGCACCTGCAACAATCAGGACGTGCCACTGTAGTACCTGTATAGAAGTACCAAAAGGATTAATTAAAGAAATAATGACACGGAGATCGCTGCAGTGATGGCTTCCGTGACGGCGTATTAATTCAAAATCAACATGAACATAGACATAACAAAAACTCAATATATACAGTACATGTGTGTATCTTCACACTTTCTTAACTTGACATGCTCTTTGCAAGAATGGAATATTCTGAAACATACATATAACTTACATTAATACTTCCTCTTAAATTGAAATAAAACAAGCAAATCATCTGAAACAATATAACATAATTAAGAACATCTACAACATCAATATTTTAAGTAATTATAACAAATAGCGTTTCTCGCATTGACCGCGAGGTACCCATACTACACATGTGCTCGGGCCTGGTAGCTCATGACACACTATCAAAAGTAATACAAAAGAATTCAAACAGTTTAACACACTTAACTCGATAGTATTGCATTAAATAGTGTTCATTTTTTAAATAAGTGTCTTAATTTACAACTACTGTACCTGTATAGAAGTACCAAAAAATGATTAATTAAAGAAATAATGACACGGAGAACACTGCAGTGATGGCGGTGTATTAAATCAAAATGAAGCGCATCGGGGCGCATCACCTAGTGGCGCGCGCGATGACGTCATCACGCGGGTACGTCAACTAATAATTAACCCGAAAACTGCGCTAAATTAATCAAAAGATTAAAAAAATCTTGTTTTTTAAGCATACATTCACAATTGTGATATTGCTCATTTCAACTTACAAAAGTCCTTGTCTATCAATAGACAATAGGCACTTGTTTGTAAATAGTTCATACGGTAGTTCTAGAAAAATAGGAAGTTATTTGCAAACTCCATTCTTTTGCTCCAGCAAGAAAAAAAACGATTTAAACAGTGTCAATAAGGAAAGTCTCAGAATGATTCGAAGTGTCCGCAGATTTAAAACCGCACAACAGTACATTACTTTCCAAAACCTGAGAACAGTCCATTATTTTTGTTTTGCAATAGTGTCTCACTGTAGCAATAAACAGTCTCTGGGTAACGTTCTGTATAGTGACATCTCATGCCTTCAACACAGGCCATACAGTGACAATATAGAGGGTGAAAATGTATGTAGTAGTGCAATTCAAAGTTAATAGCACACATATGTAGGCTGGAGGTAACAAAGGGGTGTTGATGTCCAGGGTGTCACAGCTGTTGTCCCACTAGACACAAAGTGTGGGTAGGGGTTGTTGCCAATTATCTGAACATATTATCTGTTGCATGAGGTCAGCAGTTGGTTCATTTTCAAGTTCATTTCTTATGTCCTGTGCAAACTCTGGAAGATCTATTTCTGACTTTGCTGGGGTAGTTTCCAGCCTTGGTTCCACCACTGGAAAGTTTCATTGAGGCTCAACAGTTACTGACGGTTGTGGTAACATATGTTTGTTTTTTAGGCAGTTGCTGCTTTCTGGTGGTCTGATCTGACATGGCTCCACTTGAAAGTAGTACTCATCCTCTTCACTTTCATTATCATACCCTGATTCACATTCTCCTCTCCGGACGGGCTGAGTTCGGCTATTTCTTTGTTGGTGTTTTTGCTTTGATTGGGGACTTGGAGTGGGTGTAATATCCAGAGGTAAGTAATCACAGGGAAGAAGAAGATTGCGGTGCAACACTCGTGATTGACCTTTACTCTGCTCAGGTTTCACTTCATAGATTGGTACATCATTGGCAACTTGGCGTAAAACAACATGAACCTCGTTCTCCCAGTAATTTCGAAGTTTTCCTGTTCCTCCCCTTGGAGTCAAGTTTTTCCACAAGAACCCTACTCCCTGGATTAAGGTCTGTACACCTCATTTTAGGTCATAGGTCTTTTTGTTCCTTTCAGCACACTTGTTTGCATGTTCCCTTGCTATCTCACAAGCCTCTTTCATTTCTTTTGTCCAACGTTCCACATACTCGCAGTGACTTAAAGAGCAATTATCTGGATTGAGTCCAAAAAGACTGTAGATGGGAAACTTTGGCGAGCGCCTGAACAGAAGGTGGAAAGGTGAAAAGCCAGTCACTTCACATTTGCTACAGTTATAAGCGAATATGAGTTTATTAAGTGCCTCTTCCCAATTCGATTTTTGACATATGTAGTAAAGTCCGATTAAATCTTTCCACCTGCCCATTCCCCTGGGGGTGGTAGGGTGTTGTCCTTGAGCCGGCAATGCCATTATACTTTTTGAGCTGAGCGAACAACTGATTTTCGAATTCTCCTCCTTGATCATAGTGAATTCTTGATGGGAAACCAAATTTGAGGGCGAAGTCGTTGAATAACCGGTCATCCACTGTTTTTGCTGATTTTGAGGTGGTGGCGTATGCCTGTGCAAATCGAGTGAAGTGGTCAATGATCACCAAAATGTATTCATAACCTCCCTTGCATTTGTCCAAGTGAAGGAAGTCAATGGACACCAATTCAAACGGGTAGGTGGTTTTGATGCTTTTAAGTGGTGCTCTCGTCTCTCTCGTCTCTCTTTTTTTTTGTTTGTTTTAGGCAGGAGCAGGATCTGAGGACATAATGTTCAATGTCTTTTTGCATGTATGGCCAGAAAAAATGATCTCTAATGAGACTGGTAGTACGGTCAAGACCCTTATGACCCATCTCATCATGCAGTTCCCTTAACACAGTTGGTCTGAATTGAGTCGGTAATACCAGTTGGGTCCTTTGGGATGTTTTTCGAAACAGAATACCATGTTCATCCAACTTTAATTTATCCCATTCTCTCCAAAGACTTCTGGGTATTGAAATGGCTGAATGCCACTGCTGGAGAGGCTTGGATCCTGACTGTAAGTGTTCAATGTTTTTTCCAATCTCTTGGTCATCCCTCTGAGCTTGTCTAATCTCCTCTTTTGACAGGGCTTTGAGAGTTTCCACGCTGTCTGTCTCACATGCTGGTGCACTCTGGCAGGCTATAGTGAGGGGTGCATTTTGATCATTTTGAATCTTCACTGCTTGGATCATTGCTCCTACACCATCAGATGAAAGCTCTTCGGTGTATTCTCTCATGGTTTCTTCCAGATCTACTGGCATTCTGGACAGTGTGTCTGCATCTATGTTTTCTCTACCAGGACGGTAACGGATGGCAAAGTGAAAATCTGCAAGCTCCACAACCCAACGACGGTGTTTAGCTTGGCCGAAGTCAGGACATAGGTTAGTGGGTTGTTGTCACTGAACACAGTAAAAGTTGGTGCATAGGACTTCCGGTCGGAACACCGTTAAGATGGTCGCATAGTGAGAGAGCTCCTGGTAGAACCAGAGAAATTAAGTAAATTCCCCCATACAAGTCGAGTAAATAATTTAATAAAAAGCATAGAAAAGGGGGTAAGAACCATAATTCCACTCAGAGCAATTAAAAACCGTCATAAGACAAGGAGTCAGAAAGACGGGGCACAGCAACGTAGCAATAATAGCAGCTAACAGGTCTAAGCTAGCGGAGAAATGTCTGACCTGGGGTTGATTCTGCGAGAACTAGGAGAGTTTCGCCGAGAAAATAAGGAACAATTAGAGACAATAAAAGAAGAAATTGTAAAGGTGAATGCCAGACTGGACGAGGCAGAAGGGCGAATTGAGAAAGCAGAGGAGAGGATCCAAAACACAGAGGAAGTTATCACGGCTATGCTACAGCTGCACACTAAAATGGAGGATAAGCTGCTGGATCTGGAAAGTCGCTCCAGACGCGATAACATAAGGATTAATGGGGTGCTGGAGGATGCCGAGAAGGATTCAACAACGATGGTTTCGTTTGTGGAAAATTTACTGCATGGGGGCCTCGAGTTAGCAGAGGACATGCCCGACCTGCAGATTGAGAGAGCTCATCGGTCAGTGGGACCGAAACCGCCGGCAGAGGCGCCGCCACGCTCCATCATAATTAAGTTTTTGAGTTGCATGGCAGAGGAAGGGGTTTACCTGGCAGGAAAACCACTTAAATCTGGACCACGACTATCCACCTCAAATACTCAAAAAACGAAGAGAATATTCTGAGATCCGCAAAGTGCTGAAAGAAAAAAAGTTCCATTCCAGACCCTCTTCCCAGCCAGGCTGCGCGTGAAGCACGATGACGGAACCAAAACCTACGATAATATAGAGGAGGCATCAGAGGACCTGCGGAGAAGAGGTTACACTGTGACAATCACTAGGCCTCCGGAGACGCTCTTAGAGCAGGTGCAGCGGTTATCATGGACAAGAGTGGACAGATGAGCGAGGAAGGACACACTCAAAGCCGGGCGGGAAACATGCTACAGGGAGAAGCTCCGAGCCTTCAGAAGGCCATCATCGGCCCCCTCCGGGACCTAAAAGATTTAACCCAAAGTTTGAGGAAGACGGAGTTAATAGTGGAAGAACTGTACTGTAATTAAGGGTGGAATTCCATGACAGGATTGACTGTTTCGTTCGGGATTTTTCACCCCCCCCCCTTTTTTTTCTCCTTTTTCTTTCTCTCTTTTCTTTTTTTTTCATTAGTGTTCCACTATGCGGCTGTTGCAGGTAAGGGCCTCTCCCTCTGGATTGAAGAGGGGGATTTTTCCCTTTGAGACACTTTGGGAAGCTTAAAAGGGTCAGGTTAATAGACCCCTACATAGGAAGTCACACGGACAAATTGTGTTCAGGTTTATGTTTTTTATTATTATGTTAGTTGTTCATTCCCTGCCAGTTCTTGCAGGGAGGGGGAAGCGCACCAGGTTTTTGAGTGGAGTGAAGAGGAGAATCACATAGATGCAAAACAGGTCTTTAAAGGTAGCATCATTTAATATAAATGGAGTACTCAATCCGATTAAAAGGGGGAAAATCTTATCAAAATTAAAGAAAGATAGGATTCAGATAGCTTTTTTGCAAGAATCACATCTTAATGACTCTGAACATGCCAAATTGAATAAATCAGGATTTAAACATGTCTACTTTTCTTCCCATAGATCAGGAAAGAGGAGAGGAGTGGCGACTCTGATATCCGGTGCTATAAATTATGAACACATATCAGAACTGAAGGATAGTGAAGGCAGATTTGTGATGGTTACGGCCAAAATAGAAGGAATAGTGATGAGTCTCTTTAACGTGTATGTCCCTCCGGGCAGTGACTGGTCCTTTTATAAATATATAATTGATCTAATGACAACAAAAAGTCAAGGGATTCTAATATGTGGAGGAGATTTTAATATCTGATTAGACCCGAAAATTGATTCATCAAACGGGAGATCTGGTGCCAAAAGCATTTGTAGAAGATTAAATACTTGGTTGAGTGAAGTGGGGATTGTGGACGTGTGGCGAGAGATAAACCCGACGAACAGAGATTACTCGCACTACTCATCCGCTCATAATGTTTACTCGCGTATAGATTACTTTTTTATACTTAAAGGAGATCTTGCAAGGGTAGATGATTGTGAAATAAAAGCTAGTACAATTTCAGACCATAGTTCCATTTATATGTCAGTCCATATGAATATTAAGAAGAAATCCACTCTTTGGAGACTGAACTCAAACATTCTTAATAACCCAGCTACTAAGGAAAAAAAAAAAAGAGAAAAGAGAAATCCGATTGTACTTAGATAATAATGATAATGAAGAAGTGACCCCACCTATTCTCTGGGATGCATTAAAAGCAGTGATTAGGGGTAAAATAATAGCCATATCCTCATATGAGAAGAAAATGAAAGGGATAAAACTCCAAAAATTGGAAGAAGAATTAAAGAGACTACAGGAAGAACATGCAAAGTCCTTCAAGGATAACAACAAACATAAGATTAAAAACTTAAAAAAAGAAATAGACGAAATAAACACGCAGGAAATTTAAAAAAAAGCTCCTCTTCACAAAGCAACAATATTATGAGGTGGGTGGAAAATCACTCAAACTTTTATCATATAAATTGAGAAAACAACAAACAGATAGAACTATACACAAAATAAGAAACTCTGCAACAAATGAAATAGAAACCAGTCAAGAAAAAATCCAGCAATGCTTCCTAAAATATTATAAAACATTATATTCTCAGCCACAGGAAAGCAATGACAATCAGATCGATGCTTTTTTGGCCCAGATTAATCTCCCACAGATCACTGATGAACAAAACAGAAAATTAATATCTCAGATAACAAAAGAAGAAATTCAATCAGTAAGCAGGAAAATGAAAGCGGGTAAGTCTCCAGGCACCGACGGATTTCCCACAGAATGGTACAAAGAAATGCAAGATCAATTAATTCCAACATTATTAAAAACATTTAATTGGGTTTTGGAAAATAAAAACTACCCCCCCCCCCTCCGGTGGGAATTACCGTCCTGTAAGTCTTTTAAATAATGATTATAAACCATTCACCTCCATATTATCTAAAAGAATAGAAATAATATTACCAGAATTAATACATAAGGACCAGACTGGCTTTGTCAGACAAAAACAGACCCAAGATAACATCAGGAAGACACTGCACGTTATGAGACGAATCAAACAACAAAAACTGGAGACACTGATATTAAGCTTAGACGCAGAGAAAGCATTTGACTCTGTGAGTTGGTCATTTTTATATAAAGTACTTTCAAAATTTGGCTTCCATATGACTATAATTGATACATTTGCAGCTTTATACAATAAACCAACGGCTAGAATCAAAATCAACGGAGATCTAACCAATTCATTTATTCTGGAGAGAGGAACGAGACAAGGATGTTGTGTGTCGCCGCTCCTCTTTGCCCTGTTTATAGAACCCATGAGTCAACTGATTAGGCAGAGGTCGGATATAAAGGGGGTAACAATGGAATCTGGGGAGCAAAAACTGGCCTTATTTGCTGATGATTTGTTGATAAGCATCACACAACCCACTCAGACACTTCCAAAATTGATGAAATTACTAGAAGAATTTGGTTTCATTTCGGGTTATAAAATTAATATCAACAAAACCCAAATATTAAAATTCAACTATGAACCACCAGCTTCGATTTAGACCATGTACAATTGGAATTGGAATGCTGAGTCTATAAAATACTTGGGTGTTTTTTTACCTAGGGACTTCTCAAGACTATATGACATTAATTACGGCCCACTAAATTTAAAGATAAAATCAGATATTCATAGATGGAATGTTATCCCCTTTCTGAGTTTAAGTTCCCGCATAGAATCGATAAGGATGAATATTCTTCCGCGGATGGTCTACCTTTTTCAATGTCTACCAACCAAAATACCTTCTAAACAATTCTTAGAATGGGACAGATTAATAGCAAGGTATTTGTGGCAAGGGAAAAGAGCCAAAATTAAATTTAAGACACTGCAATTAAGAAAAGAGAAGGGTGGAATGGGCCTTCCTTGCCTACAAGAATATTACCATGCAGCCCAACTAAGGCCCTTAGTCTGCCTATGTTCACCAACATATGCTGCAACATGGAAAGACATGGAAGGCACGAAGTGCCTACGTTAAACGGAACACCAATAACAGCTCTACTAAGTGATATCAAATTACTAGAAGAACATGCCATCCCAGATGATTCTATAACAGGCAGCTATCTGAAGTCCTGGCAGGCAATAGTCAAAATGTGCAGATTAGGAGAAGCATCTAAAATTATGAGATGGTGTGCCTATGATTCAGACTTTGCTCCAAACAGAATTGATGGCAGATTTAAGACATGGATCTCAAGAGGCTTAACTACTTATCATTCATTTATTTACAAAGGGGCATTCCAGAGATTTGAAACCCTACAGAAAGATTATGGACTGGGAAAAGATAATTTTTTAGGTACCTGCAAGTAATACAATATTTTAACAAAAATATTAAAGGGGTGTTAGGAACTAGTGACTCAGGGTTCATGGAAGTATTTTTATCACTAACTAAACCCAGATCATGCAACAAGGTTATCTCCAATCTATATAATGCTATACAATTATCTAAACAAGAAAATACGGAATATATAAAGAAGAAATGGGAAAGGGAAGTAAATGTGAAGATCACACAGGAGAGCTGGGGGAGAATATGTCAGTCACAATGGTTATCAACCGGGTCAAATACATGGCGTGGGTTTTGCTGGAAGAATATCGCACGATTTTTTATTACACCCATTCAGAAAAGATACCAAGGCAGCGGAGATGCCTGTTGGAGACATTGTGGATCTAACGGAGCCAATCACTTCCATATTTTTTGGGACTGCCAGACAATAAGACCTTACTGGAAAGAGATCCATGAACACATAAACAATGTATTCAATGTAAACATTCCATTTAAATGTGAAACTGTATATTTGGGTAATCTAGGGTTGGAAACATGGAACGTTAACGATAAAAAACTGCTTATGATACTATTGGCGGCCAGTAAGAAATCTGTTACGAGGAAGTGGTTACTCTTACGGGTCGCCGTGCCGTGCACGGCACGGAAGTCAAAGTGACCACTAGGGGATGACCCAGAAACAAGCTTCATTTCATCTTTAAAGCATCAAATCCTCTAAAAACACGAAAAAACCTATTTACCTAGTAAAGTTTATACTCTCAATATTTTTTTAAGCCCACACACAAAGCATAATATGATTCACAGCCTTCATACTATTAGAAAATTTTTTTGGACAAAACTGACCTAGGTGGCGCTAGACTGGTTTTTCCCTTACATTTAGATGCTTCCCTTTCTTCACTGCAGTAATATATTCCAAAACAAATATTCCACAAAAATCCACACAGGTCCAAGGAACTGAAATCTGTAAGCCTTTTAATCCAAAACGCTTTGGTCGCGCCGCAAATATTCCGTTTGTGTTCCGAAAACTGGAAACAGTAGTGCGCCATCATCTTGTTTTGCCGCTCTAACTTCTCATTGGGGTATTCAAAAATTCTAAATTTACGTCATATTTATATCCCAGGACCTAATGAATCAAACAAGCCCTCACTTGAGCCAATCGGTGCTTGTATTGTAGAGATAGACGGCTGGGAAGCCAATGATGTCATGACATCATTTTTGGGAACCCACCTTTGACTGACAATTACTCCTTCCGATAGCAATGAAATGGGCCGGGACCTATACAGCTCTTTAGCCAATAAGCAGACGACTCCAGCGATATGCGACATGCTGTGTCTTCTCTGCCAGGATCTGCGTGAACAAGCTGCGCAGAAGAATTCTTGCGTAATCCTTGACCTTTTGTCACTCTCACAGCTCAGGGTGTCCAGTTACAGGCCTGTTTCACACCAGAGTAGTAGACAGAGAGTCTCTGCTTGTTTTAGGCCTATTAAACTGAGCATGCAGCCTTTTAATTCAAAGTTATACAGTAAACAAGTACACAAAAACGCTGGACCAGACGACCATGTCTGTAGAAAAATATTTTTGAGGTGGTGCGCACCCCGGTTTTGTTTTACTTTGTTTCGCTTTGTTTTGGTTCTTAACTGGAATAATTTGTGGTCCATAAAAGAAAAGGTCAGGAGGGCAATATGATCAATCTCATCTAAAATATCTATACCCATCTCCATCTATGTACTTGTACGACTAGAATTGTAACTAATGTATGTGATGTTAATCTGTCTTTCTGAATAAAAAGATAATTTAAAAAAAAAAAAAAGTTGGTGCATAGTAGAGGTAATCCATAAATTTTTCAGTTACAGCCCATTTTAGAGCTAAAAATTCCAAATTCCCACTGTGCATGTGATAGTTATTTTCTGCTGCTGTTAACGTCCGAGAGCAATAGGCAATGAACTTGCCATTCTGATTCTGGTACAGGACTGCTCCCAGCCCCTGGTTGGAGGCATCTGTATGAAGGATAAATTGTTGGGAGAAATCAGGAAATCCTAGCACAGGAGGCTGGATAAGTGATCAATCAACTTTTCAAGAATCTCCTGATGGTGTTTTGTCCACTCAATTGGTTGACTTGATGGCACAACCTGATTTTTCTCGTGAGTTTCCCTCTTTCTTTTCCCTTTTCCCTGGTCCTCACTACAATCAGCCTTGGCTTTCAGCAAGTCATACAGTGGGTTGGCGACCCGGGAGAAGTCTTTTACATATTGGCGATAATACCTGAGCAGGCCCAATACTTTATGCAATTCTCCCACAGTGCTTGGTGTCTTATCATTGAGTGCTGTTACAGCAACGGTATCTGCAGGGTCCACATGGCTACCTTCAGCTGAGACGAGTCTCCCCAGATAACATACTTCATTCTTGAAAAGTTCACATTTTCTCGGTTTCAGCTTAACTCCGTTGGATATCTTTCCTCACTGCCTCAACATGTTCATCAAATGACTCAGTGAAGACAAGAATGTCATCGAGGTAGGGTATGCAGATTTTATCCCGTAGTCCCTCCAGGCATTCCTCCATAAAACGTTGGAATGCGGCTGGCGCATTCATAAGGCATTCATAAGCTCCACGGTGTAGTGAATGCGGTCAAGTGCCTGCTCTCCGGGGACATAAAACCCTGATGATAGGCCTTTCCTTGATCTAATAGAGAGAACCATGCATTGCCTCCTAGTCCATCTAGTACATCCTGCACCCTAGGTATCGTCTGGCGGTCAGGAACTGTTTTGCTGTTCAGCTCTCTATAGTCGACCCACAATCTGAGGCTCCCATCTTTTTTTCGGACGCAGACGATTGGGTATGAGTAAGGAGAGTGGGTTTTCTGCACCCATCCTTGGACAATCCTCAGTTGCAATCTTGGAATACAGCCAATGTCATCGTCTGACTTTGAGAAAACGTGACATTCCTCATGCAACATCTGCTTTACTTGTTGTTGGTGTAATGTTAAATGGCTCACATCGACTGGAGGATCCCATGGGTCCATGTTGATGTCTGCACTAATGGTTTTCTTTGGGGTCTGAGTAACAGAAGCTGTGACTGCACTCTGTGATGTTGTGGCTGGTAGGACTGATTTAACTGCTTGCAGTGTCCCTAGTTCTGTCCTGCCAATAAGTGTGATGTCATGATCTGTTCCATTCTGCACACTGATAGTAACCAATGGGCGAGTGCCTTTTTTCATAATAAGAAGGATGTCAAATAGTTCAAGTCCATCAGAATGTTGTGGGTTAACATGTGGTTCAAACAGCAAGACACTATCTTGTGTCACATAAGGCACTTTTACCTAACATTGAATCTTCATAACAGTGTGCTTGGGGATGTTCACAGTTTCCTTCACTGTCCTAACTGCATACTCTTTGGAGTCCTCTGCAGACACTAAATTGATGAAGGTGTGAACCTCCTTCTTCTTGGGGCTATGGGAAAGAATTTCTAACAGTCCTATACAAGTTTACACCAGTCTCATCAGGAAATCCATTCAGTTCATGTTGCTTCATAATCCTTCAGGCAAGCACAGGAATTAGTAACTCCCTCCCCCTGGTCCCAGGAGATCCCAGCTTGAAGGTCATTTCCACCCATCCACATTATGGCATGTTTGTTCCATTGGCTGCTACCAGTTGTAGGCTATCTGGCGCTTCTGTTGCCTCAGAAATATTTCTCAGTGTCAGTTCAGGTGCATATTTTATTTTCCGTTGCTCATCTATAACACACACTTGGGAGCCTGTGTCCCATAAGGCTACTGTCTTTTGTCCCTGTAAATAGCAGGTCACCAGGCACTGTCTGCCTACTAACAATGTTACAGCAGAATGACTGTTAACTTGGCAAGGGGTAGCAAAAATTTTGTTGAGGAACTGGGATTCGAGCTCAAGCTGATGGTTGTGCCACATCTCTCCTGTTTCTGGGATGTTTCAATCGCTCGGGTCACACCCTGTCCCTTGGGGGCAACCCGTTCCTGTTTAACGGGGCTCCTGATTGAGGTCTGGCACCTTTACTTTTACAGCCCGCTGAGAAGTGCTCGCTGCCGCAGCAAATGTATGATCTGCAGCAGATGTAGCAATGAGTGCAAGGTTCCTCTGTTTTCTGTTGCTGGCAGTTGAAACATGAAGGACGAGGCTGGCGAAACTGCTGAGGGTAATGTTGTAGCACTCTATACTGCTGGGGATAATATTGGGGGGCTGCCAAACTTGAAGGCTGAGTTGCATAATTAACTGACATGGTAGGGTGCTGAGGATAAGGATACACAGTTGGTTGTCCATAGTGAACCTCTAGAGTTTCATACTGTTTTACCAGATTTGCACACTGCAAGTTTGGTGGTTGCTGTGACTGATAAGGATGTTCTTAAGGATGAATTTGAAAGTGGAAAAGGTGGGTTGTGTTTCACTATCTGAGATTGACTTTGTGGAAACTGATGTGAAGACATGCATGGACCTGTCTGCTGTGGGTAGTTAAGTGATTTTGGTCTCCAGGTCGGAGTCTCTTGAGCTTTGGTACATCCTGAAATCTGCTGGAAGTTCTGAGGAGAATCTTGATATAGTGGTAGAGCCTTTGCTGCTGGTTCTGTGTTACTGACTGCAAAGCACTGCTGAGAGACTGAGAAGGGCTGTTGAATTGTCTCTTTTATCTGCATGATATCGTCACTTAAACTTTTCAGTTTTAACATGAGATCAAACTTAGACGGCTTTGATTGACATCTTTGTTCAGGAACAGGCTCATTTAACTGCACAGCATGAACAGTACCACTTCGATCATGTTTGCGTTTGTTCTGTTTTTCAGATTCATTGGAGCAAGCAACATTGAGTTTCTCCATCAGCACTTCATCTGAGATGTTGGGGTTAGACAAGTATGGCTGAAGGTCACTTTGAATGCAATCATTTTGCAGCCCTGTCAGGACAATGTGCAGGAACATATTTTGTACAAGGGCGGGATCATATTTTAATCCAGAGTCATCTTCTTGAGAGGCGAACAAGATTTTCTGTCTGAGGTCAAGAACACGAATTAAGAAGCTTTGTGGTGTTTCTCTTCAGCGTTGAGCTTCTGTAGTGAGCTGCTTATAAAGTTCAGTAGCATTTTTCTCCTGATAATGGGAGCGAAGTATTTGTTTTAACACTGGGAGTGACCCTGGGTCTCCTATGAGGCAGGAGATCTTGAAATCTTTATGCCACTCTTGGGTAATCTGTCTCTGTAATGTGTGTTCTCGGCTAACCGAGCTGTTGGTATGCATCTGTCTCCTTTCTGTATTCGGTGGCACAGTAGGACTAATATGCATAGCTGCAAACACTTCAGTATTTTCACTGTCTCTAATTGAACTCTGAATTGTTACTTCTTCACCAGATTCCTTTTACTCCCTTCTAGAAGCATTAACATTTGTTCCTCTTAGCTGATTCAGTTTCTCATTGATTGCTAAAAGCTCAGCCATTCCTCCATCCTCTAACTCATCAAGCTCAGTTCATAAGAGATAGTTGCTGAGGAGATTTAGCAGGGACAAACGAGTTACAGTTGACTCTCTATCTTTTGTGATGTGGAGATATACACAGAGCTCTTCCAGCTTTTCACATGACAACGTGCTTAATTTCTCATCAATTTCATCTTGAAGACTTTTAAGTGCATCCATCTTTAGCAGCTGTATAAACAGTATGTTGAGTGGTGTTTACCTCACTGACTTGACATTGCTACTATCCCAGCGGTGCCTCCAAAATTGAAGTACCAAAAGGATTAATTAAAGAAATAATGACACGGAGAACGCTGCAGTGATGGCTTCCATGACCGTGTATTAATTCAAAATCAACATGAACATAGACAGAACAAAAACTCAATATATGACAGTATCAATACATGTGTGTATCGCCGCTTAACTCGATAGTATTGCATGAAATAGTGTTCGTTTTTAAATAAGTGTCTTAATTTACAACTACTGTACCTGTATAGAAGTACCAAAAAAGGATTAATTAAAGAAATTATGACACGGAGAACGCTGCAGTGATGGCTTCCGTGACAGTGTATTAATTCAAAATGAAGCGCATCGGGGCGCATCACCTAGTGGCGCGCGCGCTATGACGTCATCACGCAGGTACGTCAACTAATAATTAACCCAAAAAATGCGCTAAATTAAACACTTGTTTTATGTATAATACTGTCAGGACTCAACCCGGACTTTTGGCCACGTGCTGTTTTTGTTTACCTTCTTTGTCACGTGTCTGCCCCGCCTTCGTCTGCCCCTCCCTGTCTTCACACCTGATCCTTATTGTGTCATCGTGTCTTTTTATATTTAAGTGAGCCGCGTTGCCGAGTGCAGCGCGGAATCATTAGTTACGTTTACCCCTCGTCATGTCTAGTCTTTGTTAAGTGTCTTCATTTGTATTGCTTTAATTATCGTCTTATGTCGTTGTCTTTATTATTTATTAAACCCCTTTCCTTTGAAGCTATCCTGCTTACGGGTCTGTCTCCTTCCTCTTCCGGTTGTGACAGAATGATTCCGCCTACGAACTGAGACCCAGCAGGATAGCTTCCAGCTCGGACCGTTTTTTTTTCTTCTTCCCCTGGACTGTTCCGGCAGTCCTTCTGACCCTTTTTTCTTTTTTCGGTGGCATCGCTCCGCACTTTTTCCGGTGAGGGACGCCGCTACACTTTCGGTTCCGTCCGAAGCGGTCGTCGCCTCACTTCCTTCGCGGAGGATGTCACCATACCGTTTTTGCCCCTTTTTTATTTTTTGGTGCCCTGCGGCATCGCCCCGCATTTTTTTTCGGTGAAGGACGTCGCTCCACTTTCGGTTCCGTTCCGAGGAGGGCGTCGCTTCACTTCATCCGCGGGGGGTGCTGCAGGCCCAGGGCGAAGGACTTTTCCCACCCTCCCACCCTTCATATTCTGGTCATCGGGACGTGGATCTGGCAGCGGTGCGTCAGGGGTTATGTGCGGCCCTCCAGCTCGGCTGTGGATGTCGCTCGGCCCTCCAGCTCGGCTGTAGACGTCTCTCGGCCCTCCAGCTCGGCTGTGGATGTCGCTCGGCCCTTCAGCTCGGCTATGGAAGTCGCGTGGCCCTTCTGCTCGGCAGTGGACGTCGCTCAGCCCTTCTGCTCGGCTGTGGACGTCGTTCGGCCCCTCTGCTCGGCTGTGGACGTCGCTCGGCCCTCGCTGGCTGTGCCCGCCGTGTGCCTTGCTCCCCCCACCTACCTCGCCGTGTGCCTTGCTCCCCCCACCGGCCTCGCCGTGGACCTCGCTCCCCCCACCAGAGCCGCGCCTCGAGGGGGGGGGGGGTACTGTCAGGACTCAACCCGGACTTTTGGCCACGTGCTGTTTTTGTTTACCTTCTTTGTCACGTGTCTGCCCCGCCTTCGTCTGCCCCTCCCTGTCTTCACACCTGATCCTTATTGTGTCATCGTGTCTTTTTATATTTAAGTGAGCCGCGTTGCCGAGTGCAGCGCGGAATCATTAGTTACGTTTACCCCTCATTATGTCTAGTCTTTGTTAAGTGTCTTCATTTGTATTGCTTTAATTATCATCTTATGTCGTTGTCTTTATCATTTATTAAACCCCTTTCCTTTGAAGCTATCCTGCTTACGGGTCTGTCTCCTTCCTCTTCCGGTTGTGACAAATACGAATTGGAAATTAACCACTTTTTAATGAACACTATCTAATGAATATTATAAAAATAACATTTTTATAATGCATTTAAATGTAAACACTTTTTCAGTATATCACACCACCAGCAAAAAAAGGAAGACCGTGCCTTAATTTTTCTTAAGGTATCATTTTACAGAAGTATATTAATGATAGTAAGCTTCATATTTCTTTTTATATTTGTGGGGATTTCACAGCAGAAATTGTACTATTAGATTGAATTGCCAAGTTAACCGCATTAGCCTTTCACTGATGTAAGTTACCGTTAACTTTCTAGCACCAGTTAGAACAGTCTAATAACGACTGTTGATAGCTGTCAAAGAGATGTGATTAAATAGTTGCATTTAAAGACGAACAAAATGCGGAACAAAGCAGCGCTAATTTGAGCACTGAATTTGAGACCCTACTGCGATCCGCTGTGAGATCCAGGTAGAACCGATTGAAACAGATCGTTTGTTCTGTTACATATGAATATGATGACCTCGAGTCATCACTGATTTATTCTGTTACATATGAATATGATAACCTCAAGTCATCACTGATTTATTCTTACATATGAATATGATGTTTTCTTGAGATTATCATGGATTTTCACTTTACATTATTGATGTTTAATCTAGGTGTTTTTGTCTCTTTGCTCTTTAGATTTTGACATTAGAGATGGAGGAATTTATAAAAACAACAGTATACAAAGAGGAGCGCTTCAAAGGAAACAAATAGGAGGCAGATATAACAGTCCATGTTTTAGAAAAGGATTTAGATGGCTGTGAATTTATTCAGCAAAGACTCACTGCCATAAACGCATCCAAAGACTTCAGGACTGTGAATTCTGCAAGTCTTCAAAATCATAAACATGGATATTTCTTATTTTTACGTAAGCGCTCAGGAGCATGCACTCAACGAAGTCGAAGAGCCAAAGGATGCAAGGCCTATGCCTCTTATAAAAAGAGGACAGACTGGCTCAACAAACTAGCTATAGTCGAAAGGCTTTACAGCATTCATTCAGGACATGACCCATCAAGTTCTTCTGAGGGACACTCAGAAAACATTAGTCAAGAGCTTATCAAGCATATTCAGGATGTAATATTCTCTTGGTGTTAAACCAGATACAATTCTCCTACAATCATATGAGTGGTCAAGGGAACAAGGACATACTGATCTCAACAACCGAACTATATTTTGTTACCCCAAAAGACATTGAAAATATTCGGACATGTATGATGAGAAAAAAAATGGAAGAAATAAAAAAAAATCTGCTGAGAGGATGCTACAGAACAGTCGGGCCACGAGATATACCATAGTTTCAACAGATACATATACAGTGCCTTGCGAAAGTATTCGGCCCCCTTGAACTTTGCGACCTTTTGCCACTTTTCAGGCTTTAAACATAAAGATATAAAACTGTCATTTTTTGTGAATAATCAACAACAAGTGGGACACAATCATGAAGTGGAATGAAATTTATTGGATATTTCTAACTTTTTAACAAATCAAAAACTGAAAAATTGGGCGTGCAAAATTATTCGGCTATTCGGCTATAATAAAAAAATTTTATTATTATAAAACCATAATTTTGTTGGTATGTTATCTGCTATGGTCATGGGTGTCTCTACTGCTTCATTTGAGAGCTCATTCACTACTTTGGCAAGAATTTTAACACCATTCCACAGAACAATGCTTCATGAGAGAGAAAAAAACCTTGTGCTTCTAGCTCATTAAAAAGCAATAACACATGAACTGGACATGGATGAGTTTCTAACAGAATTCTCTAAAATGAGTAGAAAGCTAATGCTGTAAATATTATAGTGATAGAAGTAGATCTTTTTCAAGACCTGCCATGTTTTCCTCAAATCTACAAGTCACTAAACTGATTCAAGATCTATTGTGTGGTTAAAGAAAATCCTATATATGTATATATATGTATATACATACGTATATATATATTGTCTTTGTCTCTGATTGTCTCTGCTCTGTGATTGGTTCCTGTTTACTACATATTACTCTGTCTGTTCACTTCCTTGGTGTTGGTCGTTGTTGGTGTTTGGTGTGTTATGTTGTCTGTTCCTTTTCCTGTTCCCTGTTCCGCTCTATGTTCTAGCCTGTTTTGCCTGCTTATCTGTTTCCTGTTTTGTCATTAAATCATCAAACTGCATTTGGATCCTCACTGGCCTTTTGTCTCACCGTGTCACATCGTGACATGCTTCACTCAAGTAACAGGTTTGTTTTAGTTGATGTAAATAGTTATTTTAAAATAATTGCCCCTATTTATCAAATCTAAAGTTACTTAATTGATACAAGATTCATCTCATATCTGGAGCCGGGCCTGATACGAAGAGGACTCTATTAGACATTGAACATTTTATTTGAAAGTAACCTTCAACCCAGCGTCTTTTTTGTTAAGGTTAGCTCAAACTGTTAAATATTTTTGTTTGCTTGCAGAAATAAAATTTTGTTTACTCTGTAGCAGTTCATGATTTGATAAATGCAGCACACTACAGTTTTTTCTATACTTTCCATAAAGGTAAAAAATTATATATGCATTGTTATCTTCATTGTAGATGTCAAATGGGATTTGTGGTTCCCTGTGGGTTTTTTGGAAACGGGTCCAAATGGCTCTTTGAGTGTTTAAGGTTGCCGACCCCTACCATAGTGGCTTGTTTTGGTGGTAGGATAAGTACAGAAAATAAGTGTAAGAATTTCCATGGCTCACTATAAAGATAACCATTTACCTCATCAGAAACCTGGTTGTCCGTCATTAACGTGTTCAAACTCTGCACTTTAATGTCATATGGGCCCACACTTCCTAATGTGAATGTTGAGCACTTGTTTTGGAGACACCTTAATGCCTGATTTATGTAGATGAATAATAATGAAAAAATTACACATTTGGCAACCATGTTGGTTTTCATTAACAATATGGAAAATGCAGATCTGATAACATTGCAAAGATATGTTTATTACAACATGGTGTGAAATAAGATCTCCTCTTATCCATCCGGAATTCTGGATTCCAAGATGTTACAATGTACTGCACAAGAGTCATCCAGATTACTGACATTCATTATATGAAATTAGTTTGATAGATGATGAAAATATAACATTATAAAAATGACAGCTCTAAGCTCATTCATTAATCACATTACCATTTTGTTAAAATCAACACATTTAAAAGAACAGATCCCTTAGTAATTACATTTGAACAGCATTCAAAAATCAGATTTTGATTTAGATGATGACTTGAGGTCATCATATTCATATGTAAGAATAAATCAGTGATGACTTGAGGTCATCATATTCATATGTAAGAATCAGTGTTGTAATGTAACGGAGTACAAATACTTCGTTACTGTACTTAAGTAGAAATTTCACATATCTGTACTTTACTTCGCTATTTAAATTTGTCAACTTTCACTTTTACTCCACTACATTTCCTAGATAAAATGTATACTTTTACTCCATTATATTTCCAATAAGGGTCTTCATTACTACAAAATAAAATCAGAAGAAATGTGTGCGACTGTAATAAGGGAGGTTTGTCGAATCACTGCTCCTAGATTGTCACTGCATGTCCGCACGCTCTACAGAGAAGCACAGACATGCGCAGCGTGCACGTGCAGTCAGAGCTGGAGGCATTTATCTATAACGGCGGCAACCAAAAGCAACCAAAAGCAGTGAAATGTCACTATTCTTATTACCCGAGTTGATAGCACAAACGAAATATTAATGCAATATCAATACTAAATAAAAATAACATTAATTGATTTGGTCTTTGTCTTGTGAATATTTGTTTATTAATGACTGCATTCATTGGACACACCGTTCGTAGTGAATGCACACATACATGAACATAAATCATGAACATCATGAACATCATGCATAAAATTTTAGTATCCACTTTTGCCATTTAATAATACTACAATTACTATAATTTTGGCTTACTATGTAGTCATATAATATAAATCTCTTCTTGTTTTAAATTCTCACTGAGGGCTAAAACCCCTAAAGATGAAATCCTAGAACCGCCCCTGCTCTTATGCCTTCCGAAAATCACTGAAATTTTACTTTTTACTTTTACTTCAAATACTTAAGTACATTTAATATCAGTAAATTACTTTTGATACTTAAGTACAGTAAATATCAGATACTTTAAGACTTTTTCTTGAGTAATATTCTAAAAGGCAACTTTCACTTCTACCAAAGTCTTTTTCTAGTACGATACTTGTACTTTTACTGAAGTATTGCTTTCTAGTACTTTATACAACACTGGTAAGAATAAATCAGTGATGACTTGAGGTCATCATATTCATATGTAAGAATAAATTAGTGATGACTTGAGGTCATCATATTCATATGTAACAGAAAAAATGATCTGTTTCAATCGGTTCTACCTGGAACTCACAGCGGATCACAGTAGGGTCTCAAATTCTGTCTAATGGTGGTCAGAGCTGAATGATCCATGCGATGCTCAAACTAGCGCTGCTTTGTTCCGCATTTCGTTCGTCTTTAAATGCAACTATTTAATCGCATCTCAGCTGTCAACAGTTGTTATTAGACTGTTTTAACTGGCGCTAGAAAGTTAACGGTAACGACATCAGTGAAAGGCGTTAGCTAGGGTGCCAATACTTTTTGAGGTGAGCGGACATGAGCATGTGAAGTGATCCGAATACCCGAGAGGTAGTTCCCCTCATTGTGATGAGTGTGTGGATATGTCATGTCCATGTTGTGCAAATATTTACTTTCGCTTGTTTTGTGGGCGGGGCTACACGTGACGTCACGTGGTGTCGCGTGACGTCACCAGAATACCCAGTGGGGTGCCAATACTTTTGGCAAAAAGTGGCTACTGAGGGTTTGGACATTTCATGTCAATACTGCAGTCATTATGGGATTCTACTTATTATTATACTGCATGGATCACAGCGAGAGAAGCCGTGCCTGAGCTCTGCGCACACTGTGTGTGTGAGAGCTTCGAGGAATTTTCGGAATTCCCCATTCAAGTCTATGGGATATTCGATCGTCGACTATGGGAAAACAGAAAATTCTACTGGACCCCAGAATAAAAATTTCGTCCAGAGTAAGGTCCTAAAGAACCTGTCTGAATTCTGTGTAAATAGCTCGAAAACTTGCCGAGTTATAAACCTCCAAAGTTTATAATGGAAGTCTATGGGAAAAACAGCCACTTTGAGCTTCTGTACTGGGGATGCCAGAATTCCGATCGCTTAGAAAAATAGAAGCAACAAACTTCAGACCAGGGTCTACGACATATCCTAATTTGGTGCATGTGGCTCGAAAGCCCTAGGCTGCATTTTTTTAAACAATTTTTGTATACTACTACTACTACTTCTACTACTACTACTACTACTACTACTAATAATAATAATAATAATAATAATAATAATAATAATAATAATAATAATAATAATAATAATAATACGCTTATAACGGAAATCAGAATGTTGGCTTCTACAAAGCCAACATAATAATAATAATAATAATAATAATAATAATAATAATAATAATAATAATAATAATAATAATAATAATAATAATAATAATAAGCTTATAACGGAAATCAGAATGTTGACTTCTACAAAGCCAACATAATTAAAGCATGGCAGTGATAAAATAATGTGTCAGATGTGTAATGTGTTTTTTACATAGAACTAAATTAAATTACATTTCAATTACATTTCAATTGCTAAAATTACAGATAAAGAAAATGTGCAAATATATGCAGTGACATGCATGTACATAAAGAAAATGTGTTGACATACAACTGTCACACTGACACACTAACCAGTTCAAGCCTGAATTTTCTTGCTGCTTGGAAGCTGAGAATACAGAAATACTTTCAAGAATGCAGTACAGGATACAACAAGTAACCAAATTATCTTGCATACAGGTTATTTGGAAATATAGAAACATTCACATTGTGTTCTGAAGGTGAACCATGACCGTACTTTACTGGTTGGATATTAAACAGAATTTCAGTTGAGGAAAAAACTGGTACAGTGAAAGCTGACTGTGGCGCTATTCTCATAAATGTGAACACAACTCAGGTCCAAACTTGTTCAGGAAATAATGTAATCTACACAGGAATGACACAGCTCTGAGTGATTTTGAGGGCCCGAATGCTTTGGAGGGTAAAAGGTGAATGTGAGGGGTGTGTGGGTCATCCAAAATGCTGTTGTTTTTGTGGGTGCAGCATGTGATGTCAATATCCATGAAAGAGAGAAGAGAAACTCTAATGATCTTGTCGGCTGTCCACACTATCTGCTGCAGTGTCTTGAGTTCCAAGACGCTGCAATTCCAAACCAGACAGATGCACCTGCTCAGGATGGTCTTGATGGTCTTTCTGTAAAACGTGGTCAGGATGTGTAGAGGGAGATGCGCTTTTCTCAGCTTTTGTAAATAGTAAAGATGCTGCTAGGTTTTCTTGCTGATGGAGCCAGTGTTGTGCAACCAGGAAAACACCAAGGAATTTGGTGCTCTTGATGATTTCCACATAGGATCTGTTGATGTTCAGTAGAGAGAGGTCACCCTGTGCTCTTCTGAAGTCAACAACCATCTCTTTATGTTTGTCACAGTTCACAGGCAGGTTGTTGGATCTACACCAGGCTGTTATATTTTTACTTATCTCTATATGCTGATGAGACCCACCACGGTCATGCCATATGCAAACTCAATGGTGTGGTTTGAGCTGTGCAGTGCTACACAGTCATGAATCAGCATAGTGGACAGCAGTGGACTGAGCACACAGCCCTGAGGGGCAACAGTGCTCAGCTGGAGATGCTGTTCCCGATGCGGACTGTCTTGAGGTCTCCCAGGCAGGAAGTCCAGTATCTAGTGGCAGAGGGAGGTCAGGCCAGGCAGGTTCAGCATCTCAAACAGGTGCTGAGTAATTATTGTTCAGAATCCTGAAGTAAAGACTATGAAAAGTATTCATACATATGTATGAATCCACAAGGTCCAGATCCTGGATGTGTAATGGCTGTATAAATTGTATAAATGTGTCTGTTCATAATATAATTATTTTATTAAAGTTAATCAAATCAAAGATGATTGCATTTGAGAGAGTCTTATACTTTATACTAATATTTTTATGAAAATATGTTTTTTTTTTTCATTTTTCATGGAATTTCTTTTTTTTTTTTTCAGTTTCTGAACCATGTGACCCAGTGGCTCCAAGCCTATGCAGAATTGTTTTAGTCTGAGAGACAAATGAGACACACCTCTTTTTATTGCATTTGAGATCATCTTATATTTTATATTAATATTTCTATCAAACATATACAGGCGACCGAAATGAGTTTCCTCCGCAGGGTGGCTGGGCGCTCCCTTAGAGATAGGGTGAGGAGCTCAGTCCCCGTGGGGCAGTTCCCCTCATTGTGCTGAGTGTTTTGATATGTCACATGTCCATGTTGTGCAAATTTTTGATTTCGCTTGTTTTGGGGCCGGGGCTACATTTGACGTCACGTGGTGTCGAGTGACGTCACCAGAATACCCGGTGGGGTGCCAATACTTTTGGCAAAAAGTGTCTACTGAAGGTTTGGACATTTCATGTCAATACTGCAGTCATTATGGGATTCTACTTATTATACTGCATAGAACAGTACATGCAATTCTTAATGTTGGATGTATTGTGTGTGTGTGAGAGCTTAGAGGACTTTTTGGAATTCCCTATTCAAGTCTATGGGATGTTCGATCGTCGACTACGGGAAAACCGAAAATTCCATCGGAACTCCGAAATAAAAAATTTGGTCCGGAGTAAGGTCGTAAAGGACCTGTCCAAGTTCGGTGTAAATCGCTCGAAAACTTGCCGAATTACAAACCTCAGAAGTTTATAATGGAAGACTATGGGAAAAAAGACCACTTTGAGCTTCCGAACCGGGAATGCCGGAATTCCGATCGCTTAGAAAAATAGAAGCAACAAACTTCAGACCAGGGTCTACGACATATCCAAATTTGGTGCATGTGGCTCGAACGCCCTAGGCCGCATTTTTTTAATACATTTTTGTCTAAGAAGAATAATAATAACTAGATTTGTAAAGTTCGTCGCGACAAACTTTGATGTTGGATTTGACGGTGGAAGTATTCGCAAAGGCCGGTGCATTTTGGAGGCGAGTGGACAGAAAGATTGTGAAAGCTACTGGACTGCTAGGGTGCCAATACTTTTGGAGGTGAGTGGACATAAGCATGTGACGTGAACATAATTCCCATGGGGCAGTTCCCCTCATTGTGCTGAGTGTTTTGATATGTCACATGTCCATGTTGTGCAAATTTTTAATTTTCACCTGATGTCACGTGACCTCACGTGACGTCACGTGACATGACCAGAAAACCCGTGGGGCAGTTCCCCTCAATGTGCTGAGTGTTTTGATATGTCACATGTCCATGTTGTGCAAATTGTTGATTTCGCTTGTTTTGGGGGAGGGGCTACACGTGACGTCACGTGACGTGACGAGAATACCCGTGGGGCAGTTCCCCGCATTGTGCTGAGTGTTTTGATATGTCACATGTCCATGTTGTGCAAATTTTTAATTTTCACGTGATGTCACGTGACCTCACGTGACGTGACGTGACCAGAATACCCGTGGGGCAGTTCCCCTCATTGTGCTGAGTGTTTTGATATGTCACAAGTCCATGTTGTGCAAATTTTTAATTTTCATGTGATGTCATGTGACCTCACGTGACGTGACGTGACCAGAATACCCTTGGGGCAGTTCCCCTCATTGTGCTGAGTGTTTTGATATGTCACATGTCCATGTTGTGCAAATTTTTAATTTCGCTTGTTTTGGGGGCATGGCTACACGTGACATCACGTGACGTGACCAGAATACCGGTGGGGCAGTTCCCCTCATTGTGCTGAGTGTTTTGATATGTCACATGTCCATGTTGTGCAAATTTTTAATTTTCACGTGACCTCACGTGACCTCACGTGACGTGACCAGAATACCCGTGGGGCAGTTCCCCTCATTGTGCTGAGTGTTTTGATATATCACATATCCATGTTGTGCAAATTTTGATTTCGCTTGTTTTGGGGGCGGGGCTACATGTGACATCACGTGACTTGACCAGAATACCCGTGGGGCAGTTCCCCTCAATGTGCTGAGTGTTTTGATATGTCACATGTCCATGTTGTGCAAATTTTTGATTTCGCTTGTTTTGGGGGCGGGGCTACAAGTGACGTCACGTGGTGTCGAGTGACATCGCTAGAATACCCGGTGGGGTGCCAATACTTTTGGCAAAAAGTGGCTACTGAGGGTTTGGACATTTCATGTCAATACTGCAGTCATTATGGGATTCTACTTATTATACTGCATAGAACATTACATGCAATTCTTAATGTTGGATGTATTGTGTGTGAGAGCTTAGAGGACTTTTCAGAATTCCCTATTCAAGTCTATGGGATGTTTGATCGTCGACTATGGGAAAACCGAGAATTCCATCGGAACTCCGAAAAAAAAATTTTGTCCGGAGTAAGGTCCTAAAGAACCAGTCCGAGTTCGGTGTAAATCGCTCGAAAACTTGCCAAAATACAAACCTCAGAAGTTTATAATGGAAGTCTATGGGACAAAAGGCCACTTTCAGTTTCCGAACCGGGAATGCCGGAATTCCGATCGCTTAGCAAAATAGAAGCAACAAACTTCAGACCAGGGTCTACGAAATATCCGAATTTGGTGCATGTGGCTCGAACGCCCTAGGCCGCATTTTTTTAAATAAATTTTTGTGTAAGAATAATAATAATAACTAGATTTGTAAAGTTCGACGCGACAAACTTTGATGTTGGCTTTGATGGTGCAAGTATTCGCAAAGGCCGGTGCATTTTGGAGGCGAGTGGACAGAAAGATTGTGAAAGCTACTGGACCGCTAGGGTGCCAATACTTTTGGAGGTGATCGGCCATGAGCATGTGACATGATCCGAATACCCGTGGGGCAGTTCCCTTAATTGTGCCGAGTGTTTTGATATGTCACATGTCCATGTTGTGCAAATTTTTGATTTTGCTTGTTTTGGGGGCGGAGCTACACGTGACGTCACGTGACGTGACCAGAATACCCGTGGGGCAGTTCCCCTCAATGTGCTCAGTGTTTTGATATGTCACATGTCCATGTTGTGCAAATTGTTTATTTTGCTTGTTTTGGGGGCGGGGCTACACGTGACCTCACGTGACGTCACGTGACGTGACCAGAATACCCGTGGGGCAGTTCCCCTCAATGTGCTGAGTGTTTTGATATGTCACATGTCCATGTTGTGCAAATTTTTGATTTCGCTTGTTTTGGGGGCGTGGCTACACGTGACGTCACGTGGTGTCGAGTGACGTCACCAGAATATCCGGTGTGCCAATACTTTTGGCAAAAAGTGGCTACTGAGGGTTTGGACATTTCATGTCAATACTGCAGTCATTATGGGATTCTACTTATTATTATACCGCGTGGATCAGAGAGAGAGAAGCCGTGCCTGAGCTCTGCGCACGCTGTGTGTGTGAGAGCTTAGAGGAATTTTCGGAATTCCCCATTCAAGTCTATGGGATATTCGATCGTCGACTACCGGAAAACCGAAAATTCCATCGGAAGTCCGAAATAAAAACTTCGTCCGGAGTAAGGTTCTAAAGAACCTGTCCGAGTCCAGTGTAAATCGCTCGAAAACTTGCCGAGTTACAAACCTCAAAAGTATATAATGGACGTCTATGGGGAAAAAGGCCACTTTGAGCTTCCGTACCGGGAATGCCGGAATTCCGATCTCTTAGAAAAATAGAAGCAACAAACTTCAGACCAGGGTCTACGACATATCCGAATTTGGTGCATGTGGCTCGAACGCCCTGGGCCACATTTTTTTAAATAAATTTTTGTCTAATAATAATAATAATAATAATAATAATAATAATAATAATAATAATAATAATAATAATAATAATAAGCTTATAACGGAAATCAGAATGTTGGCTTCTACAAAGCCAGCATAATAAAACAGAATTTCTCATTATAGGCACAAAACCTGTGCTTAAAATTTTTTCTAATTTTCTTATTTTCATTGATGAATCTCTCATAGCTCCCTCATCTCAGGTTAAGAGTCTTGGTGTCATCTTTGATAGTACCCTTTCTTTTACCTCTCATGTAAATAATGTTACTCGGGCTGCATACTTTCACCTTCGAAATATCAATAGGCTTCGTTCCTTTCTCACCACTCAATCTACCACCACTCTTATTCACAGTCTAGTAACCTCCCGGCTTGACTACTGTAATTCTCTTCTTATTGGGCTTCCTCACAAAACCCTTCATAAGCTGCAACTCGTTCAAAACTCTTCTGCCCGTATTATCACTCGTACTCCCTCTATCCATCATATTACACCTGTTCTGGAACAGCTACACTGGCTTCCCATTAATTTTCGTATCAAGTATAAAATTCTTCTTCTAACATTTAAAGCTATCCACAATCTTGCACCTTCATATCTTCTTGATCTTCTTCATACTCCAAAACCAACTCGCACTCTTAGGTCTTCTTCTTCCACTCATTTCATTGTTCCCTCTGTCCGTCTTGTAACGATGGGGAACAGAGCTTTCAGTTACTCTGCACCTCAGCTCTGGAACTCACTTCCATCTGAGCTCCGTAATATTGATTCTCTTTCATCATTTAAATCTCAGCTTAAAACTCATCTGTTTAGTTTAGCGTATTCTAGATCATGATTTGTAATGTTGGTCCAATTTTTTTTTTTTCTATGTAAGTATTGTATAACTATATTTTTTGTTGTTTTTCTTCTTCTTTTGTACGGTGACCTTGAGTGTTAGAAAGGCGCCTTTAAATAAAATGTATTATTATTATTATTATTAACATCAGCCATACATGAAGAGGTAGAAATTCTCAACAGTGTACCACCTCCATCCTGGGTTATGTCATCAGCCCAGAGGGAGTGTCAATGGACAAAGCCAAGTTTGGCCATTGGTCATAAATTGGCCCACTCCAAACCTCATCAAGGAGTTCCAACATTTCCCTGGCTATGATAATATCTATTTCCACATCATTCAAAGCTTCAGCTCTATTGCTTTCGCCCTCACGTCCCTGCATGGGGTAGCCCTAAAGGTGGTCCTTAAGGACCCTGACCTAATCAGGAAATTTGTTGTGGAAGTTGATGCCTCTGAGACCAGGGTGGGGGCCATCATTTCTAAGCTTTTTGATGACAAAGTCAAGCTTCAGCCAGTTGCTTTCTTTTCACAGAAAAGTTGCACAGCACAGTTATGGTGCAACAAGAAGCGGCTGGTCATCAAAATGGTGCTGTGTCCACACCCAATTTAGTCATCAATTTCCTCATTGACCTACCCAATTCCTTTGCTAACACCACTATCCTAATAATTGTACCCAATTACCCCGTGGGGTTAATAAAATATTTTGATTCTGAGGAGTCTGATTGTAGACTATTTCAAGTCCCTGCACCTTGATTCATGTAATGTTAATGTAAACCAATTACACTTGGTTGGCAAATTGTGGCTGGCAACACACAGTATGTTGGCAATATTGTGAAATGTAGAAACTACTTTAGAACATCGCTGATAAGAATTTAGTAGTAAGTGTTGATAACAAAATGGTTTTAAAAAATTTCCAATTACATTGAAATGATCCTTATCCTAAAACCTGCACCAAAAATATTATGTCTTGTGTACATGTACATACATACATACATACATATGTATGTATGTATGTATGTATGTATGTATGTATGTATGTATGTATGTATGTATGTATGTATGTATGTGTTTAAATGTTAAACTAGACTAAATAACTTTTCAACTTATTACGTATTGACTGAGTGTGTGTGTCCAGTCTGCCAGCTAAAGGATGTGTGTGTACATGATGACATGTAGAATTAGGATCATTAGCATTGATACGCTAACCAAATTAAGTCCAAACAAATCCTTGCTGAAACCTATTTAAATAAGCAAACGCCCCTGGGCTACAGCATTACTGTCGGTCAATCCCTCCCCATGAACAATTTAAAGATGCGCTTCAGTACCAATAAATTTGAATTGCCTACCTTTAAAAAGTTTTCTTCCTTATTTTTCTTGGTGCGAAGTCTTTGATGAGGTTGTTAAAATCCAATTTCTGGATAATGTTGCTCTCCAAAGACATTAAAGTTAGATGACAGAGACGCTCCTGGCTCATAATATAACACAGACTGTTTTTCACATAAGCTAGTTTTGAACATGGCTGTTCACATTTGGCATTTGTTACAGGTAGCATGACAAATAATTGGAGAGCGAAGCCTATGTTTGGAAATACACACACTAACTTTCATTGTTTTATTATCTTGATAAGCGTTCTTGCTGTGGTGTTGGTTTACTTTCGTATGATTGTTTTAAAATGTGAAAGTTCATCCACTAAGTCATTTTACAAATCTCACTGCAGACAATAAGAGCTTTTCTGGAGTCAGGGACAGAATGTTATTTAGAAAGCCAAAATGCTGGTTTACAATGTCATACTGTATGAACGGACTCAGCGGTCCAGCTCGGGTACCAGTCTGTCAGACCCATCGACAAGAGGGGCATTAGGGGGCAGTGCACCTGACCAACTGACTGACTCGATGTGCCCCTCCAAAAATACTCATCATACACCCCTGAACACATTTCACCAATCTGTTGACTGGGTTGGAACTGGTCATGAGTGCTACCGAATGTGTAAGTAATCTCTCCTATGTGAGGCAGCTGTGGGATGCAGTCAGCAATTTGGATGTTACTTTCACACCTTCAAAACTGCAGGGCACAGTAAATAAGAACTTACACTAGGACTTTGTTGAAGAAACAACAGGACAAAAGGACAAAGAGAAGTCAGAGCTATGAAGGCTTTATTGAAATCAACCATAACTTTGGTGAGTGCAACGCACAGCTTGCACAGTCGCTGATTGCTCTGAACCCAAAAGCGACCAGTTTTTGAATCCAAAGTTACTTCATCACATCATGGCATTAATCAGGGGCAGTTCTAGGATTTCATCTTTAGGGGTTTTAGCCCTCAGTGAGAATCTAAAACAAGAAGAGTTTTATATTATATATTATCTGACTACATAGTAAGCCAAAAGTTATGGTATTATTTAAAATGGCAAAAGTGGACACCAAAATTTTATGCATGATGTAATGATGCCAGTCTTGAATCAAATCAGTTCATGTATGTGTGCGTTCTCTATGAACAGTTTGTCCAATGAATGCGGTCATTAATAAAAAAAATATTCACAAGACAAAGACCAAATCAATAAATGTTATTTTTATTTAGTATTGAATGGATTCTTTGCATTAATATTTTGTTTGTGCTACAAATCTGGTAATACGAATAGTGAAATTTCACTGCTTTTGGTTGCCGTCTTTGCGGTTTTCCGCCGATTAACGTTATAGATAAACGCCTCCAGCTCTTGAGCTTCTCCGTTCAAATAAACCAGACAGCTGATGACGCACTTTTGAAAGACTATAACGCACGTGCGTGAAAAGGTAAAAAAAATCGCTCTTGGATTAAACTATAATAATTTTCTTTCCCATCGACGACATGTCCTACGTAATTTTTATTGTTATTTATGAAAGTAAAAACTATACTTTTAGTTTTAGGGTGGCTGAGATCACAGACAGGGGGCTGAAGCCACCCTAAAAAAAGGCCTAGAACCAACCCTGGCATTAACAAAATCTCATTTTCTATTTTGAGAAATGTATTCACAGACCACAGACGATCTATGCGCCACACACAATGTGTCACCTTAATTTTATTACTATTTATTCAATGTGCATAATTAGTATATTGTTAACATGATTTAATTACGAAGTAAATAGTTTTACAATTCGTGATAAACAAACAAACAAACAAACTATATTACTATAAACATGGATCATGGATTTAGAAATGAGCAATGAGCGCTCTCTACAGGTGAAATAGGGTATTTGCATCGGTATTTAATGAGGAACTGACAACTTAAATAGGAAACAGTGTCCACTTCAACCTTGTATTTGGTGTTAGCATAAAGAGATGTGCTGAAACATTTTTGGCATTACATTCAGTGCCATATGTTCATTTTCCACAAATTGTGTTTTTAATCTAAAACCTCTGTTACTGTTTAATGGGTTTATCTAAAAATAATAGATATTTAGATATTTTTATATAGATAAAAAGAGTACACAGCTCATCATTTGAAACAGAAATCCTACTTTTTTTTAGCCATAGACTGCTCAAATTTCTGCATCAAAATGACTTTCAGATTAAAAAATGGTGACTTTCCTATTTAAAAAAATCACCTCTTAATTTTCCTGTTTGTTATGATGTTTATCTAAAATATTATATTGCAATTATATATTTTGTAAATTGTGACATTTTTGTCATTTTAAAAGGGTTTCATTTACAGCAGTATGTCCTACAGACGTGTAGCTAAATATAAAGTTGTTGTTTAATCACTGATGTTACCAAGCCTTTACTATTAATTCCACACTATTCTGGGGCTGACACTGTTTATTTAGTTCTATGTATCAAGTTTGCCGACCTTCAGTATACTAGTATAGTATAAACTCCTTTGAGTATATTTATCATAAAGCATTCTTGTAAATCATTTTAGTTATAACATTGTCAAAGACACAAGTGTTTTATGGTAATTATTTTAAAATGATAAAAATGACCTACTTTAGCAACGCCGAAGGTGTTCATGAAGACGTCTCCACTAATGTTAAGTGTAGTCACTTTGTCCACCGGTATACGATGCTTGAACTTCCAGTATTCCAGGCCATTCCCATCACAAGAACAAATAAAGTGTAAGCTTATTTATAACAAATTATTAAAGTCTTTACCCTCTGGTTTCTTTTCTCAATATCGCACCTCATAGCATTCTGGTTTAATAACCATGATGATATCAAAAGCTGCTCCTCCAACAAATGGGCCTCTTGGGGCCTTCTCTTCATTTTCCCATGTCCCATTCATGCAGCTGTTAAGGACCACAGAGTCCCTGCTTCATTTGAGCTGGAGAGCAATGTCATGCAAGTTTATTTCAAAGCTGAAAGAAATAGTTTTAATAGTTAATCGACTAATTCATTTCATGCTGAAATAAATAAATTTATCATTTAATTGACTAAATTCAAAACTATTCAATATTGCTTTTCACTCAAAATTTCATGAAATAAAACCACATTAACATACCATTTATTATCTACTGGAACAACCCCTTGGAAGAACAAAGCCACACCATGTCTCAAGCCTCCAGAGATTGATCCCAAATATGGATTGTACTGTTGTGGTTAAGCATCGTTCATGTTTTAATGATAAATCTAATCATGTGGTTATATTATAATAAAAATGCAATCTCTTTAGCTTGTTTATTCATTCTGAAATAAAATGAAGATGTTACTCACAGGGTTGCAGACTGGATGTGGCACATCACACTGGATGTCAGATCTCTTTGTGCGTGAGATGCCAGTCTTGATTTCCTGACCAAAAGTAGTTTTGCTCCAGTTCTAGAGAGAGCAGAGGTATACAAAGAATACTTATGAAACCTGTTTGCTCCTCATTTTCGACAATGCAAAGTGTTGTAATGTTGATATTGGCTTAAAAAGGGAAAACAATCATTGCAAAAATACAAGGAGAACTGAAGTCTTGAAGTCACTCACAGATAGTAAAATGGATGGAGCAAGACAACTAAAATGATAAAGGAAGACTCAGTGATCAGTTCTGGACAAATTTCAACAGCTTTATAGTTTTTTTCAATCGCTAACAAGCGCTTACCTATACTTAAGATAATTTTTCTAAACTCCTTACACCTACAAAACACAATTGGCCAAATTGAGCATTTTCCCCTCAAAAACACATTTTGTTAAATATATACTAACTCTCCATTTCAAAACAGAACACATCTTTCTCTGCACACACTAACTTTACCGAAACACTGGAAATCTGACTCAAAATGAAATTATTCTGTCAAAGAATAACACTTGTTTTCACTTCACAAGGTATATGCAGTCAATCAAAGTACACCAGGTTTCAAAATACTGGCTATTGTTGACATTAGAAAAACTGCATAGACTTTTATGGTTCAGGAAACATGCAATCCACCTTTTACACAAAATGTCTTAGTTGGGAACTGTATGTCCACATGTACAGTAATGTTCACATTCAAACACATTCCAGTAAAAAGCAAATCAGTTATTTTTTTCTTTACTGTTTACTAAAGGAGGTACAGTAGAAACACAATATAATAGAACAGAAAAAGTTTTACAGTATTGCTTACAGTGAACAAAACATCATATATAAGAGCATTCTGAAAAACAAAAAACAAAACAAAAAACAAAACAGCAAAAAGCCCAGATAAGAAGGGGGGAACTAAAAATAGCACAAAATTAATGTATCTAATCCCTGCGATCTTCAGGGTTAGGCCACATGTTTTCGTCAACATCACATCTGATATCATCCAAGGCGATGCACCTGGGATAAAACCGCTTGGTATGTCGGATCCACCCTTGGCAATCTTGAACTGTGATGTCCCTGCAGCCAGCATCCAAGACTTCAAGGAGGGACATCTGGTCATGTGGCTGATGGTCATAAACCTTCCACCTCCATGCAGAAAAGAACTCCTCTATGGGGTTGAGGAAAGGTGAATAGGGTGGAAGGAAGAGACTTACCAGTCGGGTGGACTTCAAACCATGCTGTTATTGCTTGCGAATGATGGAAAGCAACATTGTCCCAGGTAATTACAAATGTCCTCATGTTTTCACCCTCCTGATCCTGCTCTGGTACCAGGCGCTGGTGGAGATCATTGAGAAAGGCAAGGAGGTGCTCAGTATTACAGGCTCCAACCTGACATTTGTGAAGGAGTAATCCTGCATTTGCCATTGCTGCACACATGGTAATGTTTGCCCCTCTCTGTCCTGGCACATCAACTGTGGCCCTTTTTCCAATTATATTTTATTATAAGTTATTGAACTGGATGCTGTGCCACTGGAGAACCCCATAGAAAAGAGTGATGATGGAAATTGAACATCTAGAGTAAATAATAGCACATTAAAGACTTGTAGTATGTTCTTTAGGGTCAAATAAATATTTAGCAACTTGTTTTGGAGTGGTGTGTGCCTCTTTTCAAAAGTTATTGAACTGGATGCTCTGCCACTGGAGAACCCCATAGAATAGAGTGATGATGGAAATTGAACATCTAGAGTAAATATTAGCCCATAACATCTAGAGTAAATAATAACAGATTAAAGACTTGTAGTATGTTCTTTAGGGTCAAATAAACATTTAGCAACTTGTTTTGGAGTGGTGTGTGCCTCTTTTCAAAAGTTATTGAACTACATTATATTATATATACATTATATTTCTACAATGGCAAACTCTTGATCATTATTGAGTAGCTTTCCTCTTCCCCCAGAGGGTGGAAGATGGTGCATTCTTTAGAGGGGAAAAAAATCAACATATGCATTACTGTATGACCTTATTGACATGTCAAGTGAGAATAAAAACAATCCATGTAAAATGCAATACTTACCTGTACCTGTTGCTTTGTTGAAAGATGCGAATAATGGAGGCAACCGTTGACCACCTCAAATTGGGTTGTCACCAGCCTCTCTTAGTGAGAGACCGTGGTTGATTACATGGTCAATGATAGTGGCAAGAATTTCATCACTGACTACTGTTCTTGCAGCCCATGGAATGCCACCACCACGCATTCTTACACCTCTACCTTGCCCTCTCCTTGGGCCTGCTCCTCTTCCTGCACCTGCACCTCTCACTGCACCTGCACCTCCTACTGCACCTCTCACTGCACCTCTTACTGCATCTCTCACTGCACCTCTCACTGCACCTCACCTATTGTGACTGTTATTCTATTATATGAAGACTTTTGGCTGTTCCTGCTTGGTAAAAGCAGCAGTGGGATTCAGACACAAAATGAAACAACTTTGCCTTAAGTTCACACTTTAAATCCTTG
The DNA here is from genome assembly GCF_022655615.1 of Tachysurus fulvidraco. NCBI lineage: Eukaryota > Metazoa > Chordata > Actinopteri > Siluriformes > Bagridae > Tachysurus > Tachysurus fulvidraco. Next base: position 13,439,700 of record NC_062535.1, on the reverse strand, counting down.
GGGTCACATGAATCAGAAATAAAGTGGGAATAGAATCAGTATGTAGTCTTTGAGAGCCATCTTGACCTTCACACACAACTCTATTCATTGTTTCTCTTTTGGATTTAGGTTGCAAAAACTCACAATTACAAATTTATCTTGTTTTTATTATAATAATTTAGTTATTTTCATACAATAAAGCCAGTTGTAAGGAACGGTTGGGACAATTAACTGCCAATTAACTGTCATTCAATGGGTGCTTGCAGGTGGATTGCTAATCCTTGTTTGGTGTCATGTGTTCAGAGCCGATCGGCTCTATAAACTCACAACACAAATTGCGTAGGGCCCCACAAATTACACAAGGCCCCGCCTCCCCCTGCCTCATTTTACAGCGCGTGTTAATGTTTACTGTGTAGATGACCATATGAAGTGGAGCTATCCATCTGGCCATGAAAAGAGAAAAAAGAAACAAAATGAGAGTGAAATGCGAGAACAGCAATCAGGTAAACTTGTGTTCTCTTCAGGTTTGTCGGCAGCAAGAGCAAATAACAGAAAAGTTAAGTTGATGTGATTCTGTCTCTAGTCTCTATCTGACTAGCTAAATTAGCTGTGCAGTGCTGCCAGTGCATCTCTTGGCCTGTCTGTCTGTCACACAACAATTTATTGCGTGAACATTTGCGTGAATAAAAGCGCAAAGGCAACAGTGTTTATACACGGCAGCTCGATCGCTGCGCCGCGCATGCATGCGTTCATATGCACGTGCAATCGTGCAAGAATTACACGCGCGCTTTCCAGCAGCATCATCTGTGTGGGGACCAATACAAAAAGTAGCGTGATAGCACTCCTAAATGACAATGTTTATAGTCACTCAATAAAGGTTACAACAACGTTAATGCAATATGGAAACCAATGGATTTACATTGGAGTGGGCATAATGCCAGGTCAATATGAATGCACATCCCTCAGTAAATAATAACCATCAGGGATCAATTATTGCTCTCGTTCATACTATAAAACACAGTGATACGGTATAGCAAGCCATTTTAGCTTTTATACATTCACGTTATGGATTTTTGATATCAAGAATTCAGTTTTCAATACTTAAAATGTAAATATTAAGAGTGTGATTTCTAGTAGTAACCATATTTTTGATATCAGGAATTACATTTTACACTAGTAAAAACACAATTTCTGATATCTGCTATTGCATGATTTATAGTGGGAGCAGTGGGGTGAGAATTTGTGGCAAATGGTTTACATGGCTCATGGGTCAGGTAGGAGGGCCCCTTAGCAGAATTTTGCTTAGGGCCCCAGGGAGGTCAGGATCGGCTCTACATGTGTTCTTTCATGTGTTCAGTCACCTGTTCATTGCCCTATTTATACCTGCCATTTGATGTTTGAACAGTTTCATATGGGTGGCTCTTGGTTCTCTGATTTCCCCTACCTCCAAAAACATGCTAGTAGATGAACTGATAACTCAAAATTGCCTTTAGGTCTGAATTCTGCTCATTTGATCACACTATTTGGTTATTTGCTCTCTCCCTTCTCATTTTATATATTATTATACATTTGAAGGAGAAGCCATAAATCTGTATTTATATGACACATGATTAATAAATATTTCTTATTTTTAGAAATGAATAATGACCGCCCTCTATTGGTAAAATGTGGTATTTACTTCAGTATAGGATATATATACTTCAGGAGGAACCGAAATATGAGACTCAAATAAGTATATAAAAGCTATATTTGGCTGCAATAACAATAAAAGCTTCTTGACTTGAGTTGAAATCTCTTAAGATTGCTCAGTTGTTGCTGATTTAACAAATTACCGGGTTAATAAAAAGACAAATCATACCCATCAACTGTTGTAATTCTGATATAACTGATCAGAAATATACCAAAATAAATGTCATTAGTAATGGAGAAGATTTGAATCCTCAAATGTTCCCTGGACTGGAGACGCTGACTTTCAGATTAACATCATCCACCTATTAAAAAAAAAAGCATCTTTTGACATTCCTGTTTGTTATAATGCAAATCTAAAACCTATTTAAATTATATATTTCATAAATTGTGACTTGATTTTTATAAGGTGTGCATTTACAGATTTCCCAAAATGTACAATTTAAGGGCAGGATGCAGCTAAACATATCGGTCTTTAGTTAATTACTGACATTACCAAGCCTTTACTATTGAGTTCACACTATTCTGGGATTGACCCTGTTTGTTTAGTTCTATCTATTGTTTTATCTATCTATTGTTTCTAGTTATTGCTCACCACTGCTGAATTTTGTAACTGTTGGATACAGAGACTGCTAAAGACTAGAGACTCCATTTTTTTTACATGACTTACTTTAATAATGGCAATGGTGTTCATGAAGATGTTTCCTTTAATAAAAATTGCAGTCACTGTGTTCAACGGTCTACGGTGATTGAACGTGCAGTATTTCTGGCCATTCACTAGAACCTGAAAATATAAAGTGTGAGCTTATTTTAAAAATGCTTAAAGTCTTTACTCTCTTAATTCTTTTCTCCTTAGTATCTCACCTCATAGCATTCTGGGGGTAATAACCATGATGATATCAAAAGCTGCATTTCGGACAAATGGGCCTGCTGGTAGCCACTCTGGATTCTCCCATGTCTCATTCTTGCAGCTGTCAAGGACCACACAGGACATACGGGGGTTGAAGTGGAAAGCGATGTCATGAAGGTACTTCGGTCCATTCTGCAAATTTATTTCAATTTTTTTTTTTTAATGAAAAATGAAAATATAGTCATCATACCTATCAAATTGTGATGGAACTTTCCCCTGAAAGAACAAAGCCACAACAGGTCCCAAGCTTCCAGGGATTGATCCCAAATACAGTTTGCTCTGTTATGGTTAAGTATCATGTATGTTATAACAATGAATCTTTAATCATGGTTATTTTTTAAAAATGCAAAAACTTTCAATATGCAATCTTTAAGTTTGTTCATTCACATTGTGGAAGATGACATGAAGATGTTACTCACAGGGTTGCAGACTGGACATGGTATATCAGGCTGGATGTCAGAAAAAAGAAAGAACATTTGAAGAATATAAATAAAACTCCTCATTTGTGTCAGACCTATAGTGCTATAAAGTTAACATATGGGGAAAGCTGCCATAGCAAAAAACCTGCAAAACAATTGCTACTTCATTTGTGGATTTCTTTTTATATTAAATCTAAAATGTACCTGTAAATGTCAATGTAAATGTTAATGAATATAGAATTAATTTTTGATCCATATATATATAATATGATTAAGGATTCATTTTTGAACTGTTATTACTTACAGGACTGTTCATTATTTTAGTCCTTAGGTTATAAATGAGTTGAGGTTCAGAGAGGTTCTGGGAAAAGAAATTATGTACAACAAAAATAAATAAAAATACATGTCTACATATTTCTCACAAATATTAATCATTCAATTTATGTATTTTATTTATTCTATACAATAAGACAAATTTGTGTAGAAAATGTGTAGTGAAATACTAGGACTTAAAATTAAAGAATATTAAATTCTATTTTTCTAAATTTTTTTTGTTTGTTTTATTTTACAATTAGATATTAAAAATTTGAACCAGCCTACATGCATGGATGAACAGGAACTTTGTATACTTATATATTATATATCATCATAACTGACCCATTGGCCTACTGTGACAGTGAGCTACCCTTGAATGGTGAAGGGGGACAGAGTCGCTGGCTTCACTCACTCCCACATCACTAACAGCTCTGTATCGAACCCAGTATTTGTTCTGTTGGATTTAGTCCAGTCAATGTGAAGGTGTTCTGATGCATTTGACGTGTCTATGACTGTCCATTCCTCAACATCAGCTGCTGATCATTTGAAAGGTGTCCTCCTGTACTCAACTCTGAAGTGTACAGTCTCTCCAGTTGGGATTTTGATAGCTTCAGGGTAACTTTCCCATCAATGGTCTCCACTACAGGTTTGGATACAGGCTGGAACTTAGGATCTGTCAGAGAGCCATTCTGATAAAGTTGGATGGAGGATCCTGGATTGCTGGGATCAGATATGGAGCAATGATGAATTTGATTCCCTTCTCATTTTTATTGGCCTTTAAAAACTGTCAGGAGAAGTGAACCAAGGCTGTGCTGCTTGGAGAATGGAAACTCTCTCACTTGTTTCCCCTGACATTTTAATTGATCCAGAGTTCTCAAAGTCCTGTAGAGCTGCTAGGTAGGAGTCATCATACTTTAGAGATGTAAATGACAAAAATACCACCCTTAATGAGTCTGTTTGTGTTCTCCTTTGTTTCTGCCTGCTGTCAATTGTTGACCCCACCCACCTATTTGTTACCATGGACATTTAATTGCACTCATTCTCTTCCCCAGGTTTTTGTCTTAGTCTTTAGCACTATTCGGACTGTATTAGTTCTACGTGGGGACGTGGAGTAATGCAATTTTACCTCAGGACGTCTGTAATATTAATTGGCCAATTCACACGGGACAAAGACATCTCAGTAAAACTAGCAGAAGTGGGAGGGGTAACTCGCTTTACGCACCACAGTAACCTCCTTGTCGCCATGTGCGTATGATGTTGCTTCCTGTTATCACGTGCGCAAACAGACAACTTGGCGCCTCCATGCTTGGAAAACGCGCCAAAAACTATGCCCTGTCCTGCTCAGGGTTCTGCCCTGTTTTTGCCTGCTTGTTTGTTTCCTGTTTTGTCTATTAAAAGGATTTAACTGCATTTGGATCCGCATTCGCCTGTGACTAACCGTAACGTCCGACTCACAACCAGGAAGACAAATAGGTGGGTGGGGTCAACAATTAACAGCAGGCAGAAACAAAGGAGAACACAGACTCATTACACCACCACATCAACATCAGGATGAAGGCAGATGGAATTGAGTGACCCTGATGATTTCACAACTGTGATGTCTTTCAACCCAACTGTATAGGAGCTCAGAATATTTAATTCAGTTGTAATGTCATCTAACCATTTGTTCATGTTCCTTACATTGAAGGATGATGTGTCATGGATGCTCAGGATGTCCCCCAGTGCCTTGTCCTCTTGTGTCCCTCCACGAATAGCTGGCAGCACTCTGCGTAGCGCCTTCTTTAACAAATGTGTAATTTCTGTGTAATGCCTGAAACTTTAGCAACCTGTCTTTTAGATCAGGGAAATCATCCGTTATTTGTCTTTTGAGCAAATCATTGCATATTCTCTCATATTCACTGAGTTCCTCCAGCAAACTTTGTTTCACACAACAGGCACAAATTAATTTCTTTCACCAACTGTGCAGCCCTATCATCCAAAAGATAGAGAGGATACAGCCATACTGTCAGAGGTACACCTTTACCTTGTTGCTTCATCAGATCAGGCACCTTCTTGTACACTTCCAGGGCATCCTTATATGTGGTGGGGTTTTCTTCAAGTTTAATGTCACCATAAAATGTGACACTAATATTCTCAGACATTGTTCTTTCATCTTCAGTCATGTTAAGGGATGCTTGACCATCTATGAAAATGGTAGGGATCTTCTTGATTACTGTATTCAATTTCCTGTTTGTTCTCATTTTCTGCACTTTTATAATCAAACACCATGAAAACCTGAGCTCCATACAGTACAGCTGTAGCTACATGAGTGGCTGTTTTCTGGTGATTTAGGCTTCTAATGAACATCAAGGTCATCGCTCAATGCATTTTTATCCCATAAAGTAACACCTGAAACAGGAAATGAGAATTGACAGCTGTTTTACAAATACTTCAGATTAATCAAATATTTCTAATGATATATGGAAAAGATATAGGCTGGGGAAAGTATTAGCTGCTAAGTGACAGATAACTGGACTGAGTAAAATTAAATGTAATTGTAAGTGGATACGTTAATGGAAATTGTGACTTTGTAGAGCAACAAAACATTTAGAATCATATGGTTATTAAATATTCATAAATATTCATCCTTAGAGTGATAACTAACTGTAATATCATCATCATCATCATCATCATCATCATCATCATCATCATCATCAGGCTCCATCACAACACCTTGTTATCTTTACCTCAGACTACCAGGTGAATTCTTCCTTACTTTAACAATACACTCTAAGTCACAGTTGGAAAATAATATCACCATGGGAATGCAATCCTGAAGTGTATTTGTTTGTCTGTACTTTTTCCAATTTGTCCAATTTTATGCTTTTCTTATGTAATATTTTATGGCAGTGACTATGTATTAATAAAATTTATTTACAGCTACAATAAAATTCAAGTCATAAGGTTTGATTTTTTTTTTTCAAACTTTTCTGAAGTATTATTACTGACCACCATCTGTAGTCTGCAAATAGGTAATTAAATGTTTATGTAAACTACACCTGGAATAAAGGATCATACAATCATACAACATGCCAGGATACAGAGTTCTTCCGAGGGCAGCTATTTCCATGCATCTGGAATCCATGACTGCTGGAAGATAAAAAGGAGAGAAAATGAGAAGTAAAAAAGAGAAGATCTGAAAACTGTCAATGATTATCAAGTTTGAAAAATGATAGAAAAGTCTATTGTATTATGTATTTAAATATGACAATTTGTTATTTCACTCACTTTTATCTAAGGAGTGACAGCAGAGCAACCTATATCCCAGCTCAAGAAGGCTTTCAAATTACTTTCTCTTACTTTTAAAGTATATGTTAAAGTAATTATATTTCTTATCATATAACAAAGAAAAACTGTAATACAAAAAGCAATATAAGACAGATAAAATCACAACATGGCAGTTGTTTCTATAGAATGTGACACGGTACCCACACCACTGCCCATAAGCAGCAGAAAAATGCTCTTCACTCAGCTTCCACCCAGGTGCTGAAAGATCAGCAGTAGAAACATTTAATGTAATGTAGAAACAATTTGCTGTCAGCCCGACTTTCTGGAAGACACCTAGAACCTCCTTTGCTGTAGCCGGCAAGTTAAAATTTTGATGTCATGAACACGAAGAGGACTCAATTAGACATTGAACATTTTATTTGAAAGTAACCTTAAACCCAGTGACTTTTTTAAGGTTAGTTCCCACTGTTCAAAATATCTTTGATTGCCTGCAAAAATAAAATTTTGTTGACTCGGTAGCAGTTCAATGATTTAATTAATGCAACACACTACAGTTTTTTCTATACTTTCCATAAAGGTAAAAAAAGATATACTGTATGCAGGGCTTTCTTCATTTTAGATGTCAAATTGGTTTTGTGGCTCCCTGTGGTTTTTTTTCCTGTGGGAAGTTTGACACCCCATGACCTATCTATACCAAGTCACTTTCACAAACTGTCTAAGATGCTATTTCTGAAATGGGACCATTATCACTAAATACTTTGGTAGGTATCCCCATCAAGGAATGATTTCATTTGCCATGATTTTAAATACACTCTTTTTCATCTGCTTTTCCCACCGGGAAGGCTTCTGTTCACCAAGACTATGCATCCATGGCCATAAGACAGTGCTTTTTCATTAACATTGATTGTAAATCATTTTTGCAACTTTCTTATTTTTTCACAGTTTTCTTGTGAAGAGATGTGTTGTTGAGCATGTACGAGATCAGCAAAAACATTGTCTCTATTATGTTCATGTGTGTGTAAAATAGGAAGTTTGCAAGCATGTTTCTGTGATATGTTTGTGCAGCACATTTACAGACAGCTAAGCACTTTTGGGGCTGTTTGGCTTCTAATACTTCTAATATAAGATCAAACACTTATGTGATAATGACCACTTATGACCACTAACCAGAAATAAGAACATTTTTTTTGCATTATCAGTCATATTTTAAAAACAAAAAGGTCCAATAATTTCTTTCAGGGTATGTGAACTTTTGAGCCCTACAGTACAGTACTCAGGTCGTATTTCCATCCATTTTTACCAGTTCTCCCCCTGTGAGATGTACTGCCTTTTCTGCTGTGGAGCTTGAAAAAGGGAAAATGCATGAAATGTACAGTGGGTAATATTGAGTGGGTAGTATTGAACACACCAGCATTTCTATCAGTAAATATATTTCTAAAGGTGCTGTTGACATGAAATTTTCACCAGACATCAGTAACAACCCAAATTCTGAGGACTAGTTTAAGTCCCTGCTCCTTGATTCATGTAGTATTAATATAAACCAGTTACACTTTCAAATCCAAAAAATGAACACTAAAATTGGCATAATCATGACATCAAAATAATGTAAATTAACAGTAATATTTTGAAAATAACAAAATTTTAAACTGAAAATACATAAAAAGAATGATATTTTATTAACCTATTATACACAAACACTAAAAAAAAAGTAATACAATGCAGTTAAAAAGGCAACATGATATCGTTAAAATAATGTTTGGTAGATTTTTATATAGAAATAAATTGCATCTCTACAGATTTTTATAACAAATTTTTTTATAAAAAATAAACAAATACAGTAAAATTCTATTAATATTAAAGATTTATAAAAAGTGGCTTTCAAGTTGATTAGTTATCAGTACAGTAGTAGTAAAACTGTAATAGAAGTCCTTGTAAAAAAAAATACAAACTACTTTAAAACTTTGCTGATAAGAATTTAGTAGTAAATATAGATGACAAATGGATTTTAAAACATTTCACGGTTACACTGAAATGTTCCTTGAAACCTGCACCAAAAAAAATGATCTATTGTATACATGTATGTATGTATGTGTCATGACGCGGGGTAAGGAAGCGGACCCAAACGCAGGATAGCCAAATCAACAGGGTTTAATAACAAAGGACATGAAACAACACACGGACTAGAGACAGGACAAAGACAACAGTAGATTCCGTGCTGCACAAGGCAATGCGGCACAGTTAAATACACAGGGTAATCACAATGGGAAACAGGTGTGTAGACAGGGAGGAGCACACGAAGTTGGGGCAAACACGTGACGAGAAATGTAAACAGATGCACGTGGCCAAAGTTCGGGCTGAGTCCTGACAGTATATATGTATGTATGTATGTATGTATGTATGTATGTATGTATGTACAGTATATGCATGCATGTATTTAAATATTAAACTAGACTAGAGAACTTGTCAACTCATTATGTAGTGACTGTAGTGTGTGCCCAGTCTGCCAGCTAAGTGATGTGTGTGTACATGATGACATGTAGAATTAGAATCGGTAGAATTGATACCCTAACCAATTTAAGGCCAAAAAAATCCTTGAGAAGTTACACCACTTTCTTCTAATTGGCTACACATTTGTTTTGTTTATTCGGCTTTACTCAGATTTCTGAAACATTTTTGAAACGTCGTGCACCCTGCTTTAAAATTACTAATATAATGCAAAGAAATAACTAATTCATTCAGAAAGAGGTGTCATGTGAGAAAAAAAAATGTATAAAAATTGTATACTCCATGTTTTCAGATAAAGTTCAGTGTCACTTTTTAATTCCAAAAGGAATAAGGACAAATGTTAAGGTAATTCACATATCTGCTGTAATATTTAAAAAATGATGTCAAACAAAATGATGTCTCTCGTACCCAGGTCGAATTTCCATCCATTTTTACCATTTCTTCCCATGTGCGATGTACTGCCTTTTCTGCTGTGGAGCACAAGTTTAGTTTTTTTGCATACCGTTGGTTCTTGAGTGATATGTGTTCTCATATCTATACCAAGTCACTTTCACAAACTGTATAGGATGCTATTGCTGAAATGGAACCATTATCACTAAATATTTTGGGAGGTATCCCCATCAAGGAATTATTTAATTTTCCATGATTTTTAATACACTCTTTGCATGTGCTTTTCCCACTGGGAAGGACCAGATCAGCAAAAACATTGTCTCTTATTACAGTATGTTCATGTGTGTGTAAAATAGGAAGTCTGTGCAGCACATTTACCGACAGCTAAACACTTCTGGAGCTGTTTGGATTCTAATACTTGTAAAATAAGATCTTTGTGTGATAGGTTTGCAACAGAAATTCATCTAAATTAAACAAGTTATATAAAAAAAATGCTATAAACTATGCTATAATGCTATAAAGAATTAGAAAATTATTGAACAAAAACTATAAGCCCTCAGACTGACTCCAGATAGAGAGGCATTTTGAAAAAGTTCATGCAGCTACCTCAGGCAGACAGTCAGTGGAAAAAAGCCTAAAACCATTAAGGAAGCAATGGTCTAATTTTTAGGCCAAAAGGAAGAGAGGACATGCATGAAACAAAGTAAAAACAATCAGAATAAACATATGATAAGATGCATGTATATAAGGAAAAATCTTTTACAAGGCTTAACAGTGCACTTATCAGGCCTACTTATGAAGCTAATTAAATTCAGTGCAAAAAGATAAAGCTACAGACAAGCTATGGGCTTAGCAATGTACAGAAACTATTATCTAATGCAAAAGCGAGGAGAGGAAACCTGGAACTTTTAGTAGATAATGAAAGCTTGCAAAGGAAAGAATAGAAAAGTAACAAGTCAAAGAAGGTGTGTGCAATGAATGCCATGTACCCTGAAATGTGATTGGACAAAGACTGGACAAAATGATGTAACAAAGCTTGAAAAGTGGAAAGCATGAAATGTACAGTGGGTAATAGAAGTATTGAACACATCAGCATTTTTCTTAATAAATATATTTCTAAAGGTGCTGTTGACATGAAATCTTCACCAGACGTCAGTAACAACCCAAGTAATCAATACATATAAACAAAACAAATAAGTTCAGAAATAAAATTATGTGTAATAAAATGAAATGACAAGTGAAAAGATCCTTCACTTTTTTTGGCATTAGCAGGTGTGGTGGATTTGGTTTGACACACTCTGTGTTTTGATTTAGTTGACTTGTGTGTCGGACTGAGGATCTGAATGCTTGCTCATGCCTTGCGGTAGCAGAGTCAGAAATAGGAGCACATGGCTCAAAATCACATGTCTCATGTTGTTTATTAAAATACATACAGTTTACAGTCGCATTCAAATATCACCGCTCTCCATTCAGACAACAATTTGAGGACACAAGAACACAACAGCTGGTGTGTTGTGTCCTCTGATCATGCATTTACTACCTTTGCCCCTGTGGCCCATGAATAGAAAAGTTGGAATAGAAAAGTTTTTCACTAATCTCGACCTCTGTAGCACCTTTAGCCTGATCCACATCCACAAAGGAAATTAGTGGCTATGATAATGATAATATCTATTTCCACATCATTCAAAGCTTCAGCTCCATTTCTCTCACCCTCACATCCCTGCATGGGGCAGCCCTAAGCACCTTGCTTGGAGCCCAACAGTTGAACAGGCCTTTACGTCAGACCCCAAGAGAAAAAACAATTCAGGTTTAATTATCTTATGGGTACATTTTGTGTTATGAATTAATATATTTTTTGTGTATATTTTGTGTACTTTTGTACAGTGCAGGGCTATGAAGTTCTGAACTCAGGCAAGCGTGACAATTCCAACCCCCATTTTTGGCTCCCATTTAAAACAGTTCGGCTCAAGCCCAGCCATTTTTATTGTCATGATTAAGGACAATGTCCCGTCCAGAGACAAGCTGTTTCGTGTTGAGGTATTGTTCAAACCGACCATCGAAAATACCCTTGCTAATGAATGATTTTTTTTTCATTGGCTGTTGTGTTAAATCTTACCCATATACAGTTATGCTATTTTCTGATTGTCTATTGTGTAGCCTCTTTTTCTTTGGCTGATAAGTGTCAGGCTCGACTAAGAACTCCTCTAAGAACCACGCGCTTGATTCCTGCCCAGTTCCATAGAGAGAGCAGTGTGGACAGATATTTTGGGCGCTGCGGCATATTAAATATATGATAAATAGTCAAAAAGTTTTTCTATGTGAGAAATACAATGTGTGGCGGGAGTGCGTGACAAAAGACCGAAATGCCTGACAATTGACAGCCCTGACAGTTTTATTTTTGTATCTATTGTATCAACTTTATTTCTATATATTTTATCCTTTGTATTGTATGGTTCTGTTCGGCTGCCACTTTCCTCAGGGGGAATTAATAAAGTACCTATCTGCTTTTAGATATTGCAAATGACTTGTATCATTGACTGTATTTAAAGTCTAGTAAAGAATATATAGTGTGCATTTCTAACACTTATCAACAACAAAAACTAAAAAAAAAGTAAAGCTTCTTGACTTGAAATCTCTTAAGAATGCTCAGTAGTTGCTGATTTAACAAATTACCGATTAATAAAAAGACAAATAATACCCATCAACTGTTGCAATTCTGATATAACTGATCAGAAATATACCAAAATAAATGTCATTAATGGAGAAGATTTTAATCCTCAAATGTGGCCAGGACTGGAGACGCTGACATTCAGATTAACATCATCCACCTATTAATATAAAGAAAGCACCTCTTGACATTCCTGTTTGTTATAATGTAAATCTAAAACTTATTTAAATGATATATTTCATAAATTGTGACTTGATTTTTTGCATTTACAGATTTCCCAAAATTTACAATTTAAGGGCAGGATGCAGCTAAACATATAGGTCTTGGTTAATTACTGAGGTTACCAAGCCTAAACTTACTTTCGAGTTCACACTTTTCTAGAAATTTCCCGGTGAATTTCGAAATTAGCAGGCTCTGTTGGAAACAGAGCCAGCTAAAGACTAGAGACTTTTTCTTTTTTTTACATGACCTACTTTAATAATGGCAAAGGTGTTCATGAAGATGTCTCCTTTAATAGAAATTGCAGTCACTGTGTCCAACGGTCTACGGTGCTTGAACGTGCAGTATTCCAGGCCATTCACCAGCACCTGAACATATAAAGTAAGCCTATTTAAAACAGATGCTTACAATCTTTACTCTCTTAATTATTTTCTCCTTAATATCTCACCTTATAGCATTCTTGGTTAATAACCATAATGATATCAAAAGCTGCTTCTTGGACAAATGTGTCTGCTTGTGGCAACTCTTCATTCTCCCATTTCCCATTCCTGCAGCTGTTAAGGACCACACAGTCCATACAGGGATTGAAGTGGAAAGCGATGTCATGAAGGTAATTCGGTCCATTCTGCAAATTTATTTCAAAACTGAAAAGAAATTTTTATTTTATTTTTAATATATTTATTATGCAACTCAGGAAATGAAAATATAGTCATCATACTGATCAAAATGTGATGGAACTTTCACACTTAAATACAAGGCCCTTAACACTCAAATGCTCTGCTGTGCAAATAAAATAAATCTAAGCCCCTTCAACGATATTTGGTTTATTTGGTTCATAATACTAATATATTATGATACCTTCAAGAGAAAAAACACATTAGGTTTATTGATCTTATTTTGGCCAAGGAAATAAAGTTCAGACAATGTGACAAACCTTCACCATTTATTTAATGATTATAATCAGCACATTGATAAAATGATAAATGATTGAATCAATTTATAATTACAAAGCAAGAAAATCACAAATATATATATATATATATATATATATATATATATATATATATATATATATATATATATATATATATATATATATATATATGAAGCTGTCATGAAATGAAAATATAGTCATCATACCGATTAAAATGTGATGGAACTTTCCCCTGAAAGAACAAAGCCACACCAGGTCTCAAGCCTCCAGGGATTGATCCCAAATATGGTTTGCTCTGTTATGGTTAAGCATCATTCTTGTTATAACAATTAATCTGTCACGATGTGAGACAAAGGCGAGAGGGATCCAAATGCAGTAAGTAATCCGTTTAATGAGCAAACACAAATGACCAGGCAGACAAACACAAGGCAGAACACAGAGAACAGAGAGCTGAGAACTGAGAACAGAGAACAGAGAACCAAACACCAACACCAGGGAAGTGAACAGACAGGGTAAATATAGTAGACAGGAGCCAATCACAACGCAGAGATAATCAGAGACAAAGACAAGACACCTGGGGAAGAGATGGAATGTAATTAGTGTCCATGTTGAGCAATGAGTGGGCGGAGCAAACAATTAACATCAGGGAGAGACGGCAGACACGTTACAGAGCCCCCCTACGAGCGGCTTCCAGACGCTCCCAGGTCCACAAAACCCAGTCCAGGACGGTGGAGCGAAGGCGCAACCAGGGTGGGAGGGCGGGTAGGGTTCGTGTAGTGGTGGCGTCAGCCGAGCAGGAGGCCGTAGTGGTGCCAGCCGAGCCGGAGGCCAGGGCGGTGCCGGCCAAGCAGGAGGCCAGGGCAGAGCTGGCAGAGCAGGAGCCCAGGGCGGTGCCGGAGGCAGAGCCAGAGACCAGAGCAGGACCGGAGACCAGGGCGGTGCCGGAGGCGGAGCGAGAGACCAGAGCAGGACCGGGGACCAGGGCGGTGCTGGAGGCGGAGCCAGAGACCAGAGCAGGACCGGAGACCAGGGTGGTGCTGGAGACGGAGCCAGAGACTAGAGCAGGACTGGAGACCAGGGTGGTGCTGGAGGCGGAGCCAGAGACCAGAGCGGGACCGGAGACCAGGGTGGTGCTGGAGGCGGAGCCAGAGACCAGAGCGGGACCGGAGACCAGGGTGGTGCTGGAGGCAGAGCCAGAGACCAGAGCGGGACCGGAGACCAGGGTGGTGCTTTAGGCGGAGCCAGAGACCAGAGCAGGACCGGAGACCCGGGTGGTGCTGGAGGCGGAGCAAGAGACCAGAGCAGGCCCGGGGACCAGGGTGGTGTTGGAGGCGTAGCCGGAGACCAGAGCAGGACCGGAGACCAGGGTGGTGTTGGAGGCGGAGCCAGAGAACAGAACGGAGTTGGCAGCCAGGGTGGTGCTCTGGGCCTGTGAACAGGGACAGGAGGTAGAAGGGCTGGCACGTCCAGCGAAACAAAACACAGGAAAACAGAAACATGCATAGGTTCAGGCCAGGCAGAGAGTTCAGGTAGTTTGGGTGTCATGATGTCGACCGCGTTCTCCGACTCAGTCATTTCGGTCGACCCGGTCGATTCGGCTGGTTCCGTCGGCTCGGCCAGTTCCGTCGACCCGGTCGGTTCCGTCGGTTCCGTCGACCCGGTCGGTTCGGCAGGCCCCGTCGACCCGGTCGGTTCGTCGACCTGGTCGGTTCGGCAGGCCCCGTTGACCCGGTCGGTTCCGTCGACCTGGTCGGTTCGGCAGGCCCCGTCGACCCGGTCGGTTCGTCAGGCCCCGTCGACCCGGTCGGTTCCGTCGACCCGGTCGGTTCGGCAGGCTGCGTCGAACCAGTCGGTTCCGTCGACCCGGTCGGTTCGGCAGGCTCCGTCGACCCGGTCGGTTCCGGCGACCCGGCTGGTTCCGGCGACCCGGCTGGTTCTGGCGACCCAGCTGGTCCAGCTGGCGGCTTAGGGATGCCGGCCGCCCGAGCCGACCTCATCAGGGTATCCGCCAGTTTGGAGACCAGCCGGTTAGCACGGACCTCAGCCGAGCTCGCCGGTACGGTAGCCATGGGAACTGGCTCAATCACGGGTGTGCACGGGACTGGTCTGGGCGGAGGCACTGTGGAGCATTCGGGCGTCCGTGGCTGATTCCACTCTGTGGCCCACGGACCCCGATGCTTGCTGCCCCCCCCCAAAAATATTTACGGCCGGCTTCCGTCTTTACACTGCTCAAGCTTAGCGCGGACCCGCCCAAGAGCAACGCCAAGTTGACGAAGTCCGAGAATGACTCTATCTCCCGGCTAGATGGCATTAAATGGCGTACCTTGCTCTCCAGTCCATGCCTGAAAATGTCTTTTAGGGCCTTCTCCCCAAAGTTGACCTCGTTGCACAGGTCCACAAATACCTCCGTGTATTCCTTGACTGGGGCGTCCTCCTGACGTAGACAAAACAGGATTTCTGCTGGATCCATGAGGTTGGTCGTTCTGTCACGATGTGACACGGTGAGACAAAGGCGAGAGGGATCTAAATGCAGTAAGTAATCCGTTTAATGAGCAAACACAGATGACCAGGCAGACAAACACAAGGCAGAACACTCAACAGAGAGCAGAGAACAGAGAGCAGAGAACTGATAACTGAGAACTGAGAACCCAACACCAACACCAACAACGACCAACACCAGGGAAGTGAACAGACAGAGTAAATATAGTAGACAGGAGCCAATCACAACGCAGAGATAATCAGAGACAAAGACAAGACACCTGGGGAAGAGATGGAATGTAATTAGTGTCCATGTTGAGCAATGAGTGGGCGGAGCAAACAATTAACATCAGGGAGAGACGGCAGACAGAAACAAGGGGAAAACACAAACAGACATGTTGCATAATCTTTAATCATGGTTATTTTATTAAAATGCAAAAACTTGCAATTCATTTGGAAAATGACAAAGATGTTACTCACAGGGTTGCAGTCTGGACGTTGTATATCAGGCTGGATGTCAGAAAAAAAAAGAACATATGAAGAAAATTTGAAGAATATAAATAAAACCTTTTTTCTCCTCATTTACGACAAATCTATAGTGCTATAAAGTTGACATTGGGGAAAGCTGTCATACTGTAGCAAAAATTTGTTGATTTATTTTTATATTAAATCTAAAATTTACCTGTAAATGTCAATGTAAATGTTGTTTGTTTAGATCCATATACTGTATATATAATATGATTTAAGGATTCGTTTTGAACGGTTATTACTTACACGACTGTTCATTATTTTAGTCCTTAGGTTAGAAATGAGTTGAGGTTCGGAGAGGTTCTGTGGGAAAAGAAATTTTGTACAACAAAAATGAATAAAAATACATGTCTACATATTGCTCATAAATATTAATCATTAAATTTATGTATTTAATTTTTTTTAACTTTTTTATTTTACTTCTATACCAATAATAAGACAACTATGTGTAATTAAATACATGTAGTGAAATAATAGGACTTAAAAAGAAAGAAAAATTAAAGACTATTAAATTCTATTTTTTTGTTTTATTTTGCTATTAGCTATTAAAAAATTAAAACCAGCCTACATGCATGAATGCGCAGGAACTATGTATAATTATATATTATAAATAATCGTAACTGACCCATTGGCCTACTTTGACAGTGAGCTTCCCTTGAAAGGTGAAGGGGACAGAGTCGCTGGCTTCACTCACTCCCACATCACTAACAGCTCTGTATCGGCCCCAGTATTGTTCTGTTGGCTTTAGTCCAGTCAATGTGAAGGTGTTCTGTGCATTTGACATGTCTATGAGTGTCCATTCCTCATCATCAGCTGCTGAAACATTTGAAGGTGTCATCCTGTACTCAACTCGGAAGTGTAAAGTCTCTCCAGTTGGGGATTTTGTAAGCTTCAGGGTAACTTTCCCATCACTGGTCTCCACTTCAGGTTTGGGAGGTTTGGATACAGGCTGGAACTTAGGATCTGTCAGAGAGCCATTCTGATAAAGTTGGATTGAGGATCCTGGATTGCTGGGATCTGATATGGAGGCAATGATGAATTTGATTCTTTTTGCATTTTTATTGGCCTTTAAAAATGAGGTAAAGAGAGAAAGATTCTGCCTCATCCTTGCAGAAATGTCAGGAGAAGTGAACCAAGGCTGGGCTGCTTGGAGAATGGAAACTCTCTCACTTGTTTTCCCCAACATTTTAAATTCTTCAGATTTGTTAAAGTCCTGGAAAGCTGCTATGTAGGAGTCATCATGATTTAGAGATGTAAATGACAAACATACCACCACATCAACATCAGGATGAAAACAGATGGAATTTAATGACCCTGATGATTTCACAACTTTGAGGTCCTTCAACCCAAATGTATAGGAGATCAGAATATTCAATTCAGTTCTAATGTCATCTAACCATTTGTTAATGATGCTTACATTGAAGGGTGATGTGTAATGGATGCTCAGGATGTCCCCCAGTGCCTTGTCCTTGTGTGTCCCATCACGAATAGCTGGCAGAACTCTGCATAGTGCCTTCTGGATTGTATTTGTATAATTTCTGTGTAATACCTGAAACTTTTCCAACTTGTCTTTTAGATCAGGGAAATCATCTGTTATTTGTCTTTTCAACAAATCATTGCATATTCTCTCCATTTCACTGAGTTCCTCCAGCAAATGTTCTGTTTTACACTCCTGGTTTGAATTGATTTCTCTCACCAACTTTGCAGCCTTATCATCCAAAAGATAGAGAGGATACAGCCACACTGTCAGAGGCACACCTTTATCTTTTTGCTTCATCAGTTCAGGCACCTTCTTGTACGCATCCAGAGCTTCCTTATATGTGGTTGGGTTTTCTTCAAGTTTAATGTCACCATGTAATGTGACACTAATATTCTCAGACATTGTTTTTTTATTTTTAGTCATGTTAAGGGATGCTTGACCCTCAATGGAAATGGTAGGGATCTTCTTGGCCACTGCATGGAGGTTTCCTTCAATTTCCTGTTTGTTCTCATTTTCTGCACTTGTATAATCAAACACCATGAAAACCTGAGCTCCATACAGTACAGCTGTAACTACATGAGTGGCTGTTTTCTGATCAAATACTTGTGGGTAGGTGATATTACCGAGCTCCTTCATAGTGAGCTGTTCAAATGTTGTTGTCTGGCTGTACTGCATAGTAACTCTGGACTGACGTGCTGAAGATCTGGTATCTTGCAGGTACTTGGCCGATCCTCCAACCTCCACCAACCCACATAGGAAACTGGCTTTAAGGGAAGCGCTTATATCTAGGAGCTTTGCCTTATCACTGAGACTATCAGAGGCAGCAAATTTCAGATGTGATTTAGGCTTTTTATGAACATCAATGTCATCACTCAATGCAATTTTATCCCATAAAGTCACACTTGAAACAGGAAATCGATGAGAATTAACTGTTTTACAAATATTTTTTATTTATCAAATATTTCTAATGACAAAATGTACAAATGTAGCTCTGAAAAATTTATGAGACCTCTTCAATTTTTTTCTTAAACTAGCATCTCTACATGTATTGCAGACATTACAAAAGAACAGAAAACACAATGACAATTCAGACAAACTGGAAAAGGCAGGTAAAATTTTTCAAGAATGTAAATTTTGATGTTGATTAGATGAGACATCTGTTTCTCAAACAAATACAAGAAGTAGAAAATTGTTGATCACGTGTTAAAATTTGATGTAAATGTATGTCAAAGTTAATAATTAAAAATCCTAACTTTTTAGATCAGTAAAACCGTTTTGGTCATATGGTATATTATAAGCAATTTTGGAGTGATAAATGTTACTTGATCCTCATCATCAGGATCAGGCCCCATCATACCACCTTTCCATTCCTTTAACATAACGCATTTAACATGTTTTCCTTAGCTGATGCACCTTCCCCAGTTTCAGGCTCAGGTCAAACATGTACAGTAATATGCCGCAAAGCTTGTCTGCACAGGTCTGTATGGCTATACTTTTTCCAATTCTAATGTTATGCTTTTGTTATTTAATAATTTTCCAATAATCATTTGTCTTTTATGGCCCTTATGGCAGTGCAGTGAACATGTGCTTATAAAATTCATAAGGTCATGAGGTTTACATTTTTAAACCCCTTCAGAGGTATTATTATTATTGATCACCGTCTTTAGCCTGCATATAGGCAATTAAATGATGATTATGTAAATTGCACCTGGAATAAAGGAGTCGTTCCGGCAATCATATAACATGCCAGGATACAGAGGTCTTCCCAGGGCAGCTATTTGCATGCATCTGGAATCCATGACTGCTGCAAGAGAAAGGCCAGAAAATGAGAAGATCTTAAAATGCATAAAACTGTTAATGATGATCAAGGCTGTAAAATTCCGAACAATATATATATATATTGTACTGACGAGGAGGCGTACTGCTGGGGATCCATTTGCAGCAGAGTTTATTTAAGTATAAACACAGATCGGAGTCAAACAGGCGGGGGTCAGAACCGGCAAAACACAATATCAGAGAGAGAGCAGAATCCGAATCGGGGACAGGCAAAAGGTCAGGGCTGGCGGCAAACAATCAGAAGAGTCAGGAAGAGAGAGCAGAAGTAATAACGACGGGGCGCTGGTTTCTCTGGGTGCCGTTGGTGGAACTCTGTGGCGAGCGACGGGTCCAAGATGTCCCTCGCCTTCTCCCATGAGCGTTCTTCCGGACCGAACCCCTCCCAATCGACCAGGTATTCTAAGTGGCCCCCCCGGCGTCTGCAGTCAAGCAGTTCGCGGACCTGATACGCTTCTTCGCCATCGACCATCAGCGGCGGCGGCGTGGGCGGAGCAGTGGTGGATTCCGGATCCTCCCTCGGCTCAACGGCCGGTTTCAGCAGCGAAACGTGGAAGGTGGGTGAGATGCGGTAGGAGGTTGGTAGTGAGAGGCGGTATGCGACGGGGTTAATACGTTTGAGGACTCGGAACGGACCCACGTACCTGGGACTGAGCTTACGGCAGGGTAGGCGGAGCCGGATGTCGCTGGTTGAGAGCCAAACCCACTGGCCGGGTTGGTACTCAGGGTGTTCCTGGCGGTGTCTGTCAGCCTGGGTTTTTGCGTTCGGACGGCTCTCCGTAGTTGTCGGTGGGCCGCGGCCCACGTTTCTTCACAACCAGTCGTTGACAGCTGGTAGGTCGGTGGGCGTGTCGGACCAGGGGAACAAGGGAGGTTGGTACCCGAGGACGCACTGAAAGGGCGTCAGGCCGGTGGTGGGTTTAATGAGGGAGTTTTGCGCGTATTCTGTCCACATCAGATACCGGCTCCACTCGTTCTGACTGTGGTGACAGTACGTTCGGAGAAAACGGATGATCTCCTGGTTGAGGCGCTCCGTCTGACCATTAAATTGGGGGTGGTACCCCGAAGTGAGACTGATGTTAATGCTGAGTCGCTTGAAGAAGGCCCTCCAGACCCGTGAGGTGAACTGAGGACCTCGGTCCAAGACGATGTCTTCTGGAAGGCCATAAAAGCGGAAGACTTGGTTGCATAGCAGCTCCGCGGTCTCGAAGGCGGTGGGAAGTTTGGTTAGTGGGATTAACCGGCAGGCTTTCGAGAATCGGTCGATAACGGTCAGAATGGTGGTGTAGTTGTTGGATCGAGGCAGATCTGTGATAAAGTCCAACGCGATGTGGGACCAGGGACGCTGGGGGATTGGCAGAGGTTGCAGCAAGCCCGCGGGTAGCTGATGAGAAGCCTTGGAGGCATGGCACGCCGCGCAGCCGTGAATATACTTGCGTGTGTCTGCGTTCAGCGACGGCCACCAGAACTCATTCTGGACCAGGTGGGTTGTGGCGGTTATGCCGGGGTGGCCGGAGGCCGGACTCGTGTGCAGTAGGGTCAGGAGCGGAGTACGCAGGTGCTCCGGCACGTACGTTTTGCCGGCCGGGCACTCGATCGGAGGTTGCGTTTGGGCGTTGGCGTCGGTGATCTCGGTCATAATGTCCCATTGAACGGGTGCTAGGATTCGAGTCTCGGGTAGGATCGGTTCAGTGGGGTTGTGTTTGGCCGACTCTCGGTGCATGCGTGATAGGGCGTCGGCTTTGACGTTCTTACTCCCCGGTCGGTACGTCATGGTGAATTGGAACCGGGTGAAGAACATAGCCCACCGGGCCTGGCGTGTGTTCATGCATTTGGCAGAACGCAGGTACTCCAGATTACGATGATCCGTGAGGACTGTGAATGGGTGCTTTGCGCCTTCCAGCCAATGCAGCCACTCCTTAAATGCTGCTTTCATTGCCAGAAGTTCGCGATCTCCCACGTCGTAGTTCCGTTCTGCTGGGGTCAGTTTACGGGAGAAGTAGGCGCATGGGAACATTTTGTCGGCAGGTCCCTGACGCTGGGAAAGGATGGCGCCGATTCCCGTGTTGGAGGCGTCCACCTCGACGGTGACTGGCCGGTTTGGATCCGGGTGGTGGAGGATCGGGGCTGAGGTGAAACTCTCCTTCAGCTGCCTGAATGCCAAGTGCGCCTCCGGCGACCAGGTGAGTTGAGTGGATACTTGTCTTGTCATCAAGGTGAGAGGTGCCGCGATGGTGCTGAAGCCACGGATAAAGCGGCGGTAGAAATTGGCGAACCCTAGGAAGCGTTGTAGCTCCTTGATCGTCCGTGGCTTGGGCCACCGCAGCACTGCTTGCACTTTAGTGTCATCCATGGCGACCCCCTCTGCCGAGATGATGTACCCCAGGAAGGACGTTGAGGTCTGATGGAACTCGCACTTCTCCGCCTTGGCGTACAGATGGTGCTGAATGAGACGCTGCAATACTGCCCTCACGTGTCTGATGTGTTCCTCTTTGCTTTCCGAGTAGATGAGAATGTCGTCGATGTAGACAATTACCCGGCGGTCGAGCATGTCCCGGAACACATCGTTAATGAATGATTGGAAGACCGCTGGGCTGTTCGATAGACCGAACGGCATGACCAAATATTCGTAGTGGCCTGATTGGGTCGAGAAGGCGGTTTTCCACTCGTCTCCCTGTCTGATGCGGATGAGGTTATACACGCAGCGGAGGTCGAGCTTGGTGAAATACCACGCGCGGTGGAGTTGCTCCAGAGCTGACGGCAGGGGGTTCCGAAAATTCACGGATATGTCGTTGTAGTCAATGCAGGGTCGGAGCCCCCCGTCTTTTTTCTTAACGAAGAAGAACCCTGATGACGCCAGGGACACGGAAGTGCGAATGAACCCCTTCTTTAGTTCTTCCTGGATATATTCGTTCATGGCCGCAGACTCCGTTTGTGAAAGGGGGAAAATTCTCCCCCTGGGTGGTGTAGCTCCTGGCAGTAGGTCGATGGCACAGTCACAGGCGCGATGTGGGGGCAGCTCCGTGGCCTTGACTTTACTAAATGCCTCCGCAAGGTCTAGGTACTCGTCGGGGAGATTGGAGATGTCAGAGGTGATTGGCGCGGTGCCTGTGGTGTTAAGCTGGCACGGCTCCATTGGGTCCCGGCGGTGTGTGTCACAAGTGCTGCCCCAGCCGGTGATGCGCAGATCGGTCCAGGAGATGATCGGGTTGTGGAGCCGAAGCCATGGTAGGCCGAGAATGAGGGCGTGCCAGGGGGAGTGGATGAGGTGGAAGAAGAGACGTTCTTGATGCTGGTCCCCCACCTGCAGGATGAGATTTTTGGTGCGGTGTGTGATGCATCCTTCTTTTAATGGTCGTCCGTCTATCGCCTCCACTGCTAAGGGAAACACAGAAGGAGTTATCGGAACGTTGTGAGTGTGAACAAAATCCCAAGACATGAAGTTCCCAGCTGCACCTGAGTCAACGAGTGCAAGGGCTTCGACACTTTGCCCGTGAATCTCGAGCTGTACACTGATTTGCGCGCAGTTCGACGATCGGGGGGTGACGGAGTGTGAACTTACTGGGTTATCCCGTCGTCGTGGTGGTCGGGTTGGGCAGGTTGGCAGTCAGTGTCCTGGTTCTCCGCAGTAGAGGCAGAGGCGGAGGCGGAAGCGGCGCTCTCGTTCCTCCGGCGTGAGGCGCGTGTATTCGACCTGCATGGGCTCGGGGTATTCGGTGCGCGCAGGGCGTGTGACGGTGCGCAGAGGGGTTCGGGCACGCCGGGAGCGCATGAGATTGTCTAGTTGGATGGAGAGATCCACGAACTCGGATAGGTTCCGTCCCTCATCTCGACAGGCCAGTTCAGCTTGGAGGTTAGGATTTAAACCCTTGCGGTAGAGCAGTCGCAGTGGGCGTTCCTCCCAGCCTGCTTCGGCGGCGAGAGTGCGAAACGCTAGGGCATACTCCGCAGCGGTGCGATCGCCCTGTGACACGGCCAGCAGGCGTTCCTCCGTCCTCTCCCCAGAGGCGGAGTGGTCAAAGACCGTGCGAAACTGGGTGAGGAATGCCGCGAACGAGGGGAAGGCGTTCTCTCTCCACACCGCGGTGGCCCAATCCAATGCCTTACCCGTGAGCAGGGAGCAGACGAAGGCTATACGGCTGTCTTCTGTAGCGTACAGGGTTGGTTGCTGCACAGCGAACAGCGAGCACTGCATCAGAAAGCCCCGGCACCCTCTGGGTTCGCCGCTAAACTTCTCCGGGAAGGCGAGACAGGGTCCGGTGACAGCAGGAGCGGGGTACGACTTGGCCTGGGGACCTGCTGCTGGGGTTGGGGGAGTTGGTTGCGGCGGCTCCTTGTAGCCCTTGTAGAGCCGCGGCAAGCTCCTGTGTAAGCTGAGTGAGGCGTGTCAGCTGCTGGTGATGACCGGCGAGCTGCTGGGCCTGGCCGGTGATCTGAGTGACGAGCTGAGCGACGGCTGCTGGATCCTCGATTGGCGAGGTCTCCTGTAATGACGAGGAGGCGTACTGCTGGGGATCCATTTGCAGCAGAGTTTATTTAAGTATAAACACAGATCAGAGTCAAACAGGCGGGGGTCAGAACCGGCAAAACACAATATCAGAGAGAGAGCAGAATCCGAATCGGGGACAGGCAAAAGGTCGGGGCAGGCGGCAAACAATCAGAAGAGTCAGGAAGAGAGAGCAGAAGTAATAACCGGAAAAACAGAACACAGAAAATGCTCAGAATGACTGTAGTAACACAAGTCGATCGAGACCTCGCACCGGTATGGAGTAGAAGCGTGGTATTTATGTGAATGGGAATGAGAGACAGGTGGTGGAGTAATCAGGAGCCGAGGTGGCTGATGGGGAGTGTAGTGCGGAAGTGCGCTAGTACTCCGGAGACGCGTCTCTAGGGCGACGTTCCCGCGGTGGTTCGTTGCTCATGACATATATATATATATATATATATATATATATATATATATATATATATATATATATATATATATATGTATGTCTAATGTCTATTGCATTATGTATTTAAAAGTGACAATTTGTTATTTCACTCATTTTTAACGAAAGAGTGACAGCGGAGCAACATATTTCCCAGCTCAATAAGGCTTTCAAATTACTTTCTCTTAATTTAGAAATATATCTTAAAGTAATTAGATTTCATTATCTTATAAAGGGGAAAACTGTAATGGCAAGCAGATTTGTTTCAGTAGAATGTGACGGCCCACACCACTGCCCACAAGTAGCAGAAAAATGCTCCTCACTCAGCTTCCACACAGGTGCTGAAAGAGCAGCAGTAGAAACATTTAATGTAATGTAGAAACAATTTCACTAAAGATTGGTATTAGATTGGAGTCATAGAACTGGATTTTATGCCTTCAAATTGTAATAATATTGGAAAAAGAACAATCAAATCCAGTTTTAAAAATGCAGTATTTTGTTTTCACTGTAAAAATGTCATGCTGTCATAATGATGTGTTTTTACTTTTGGAATAAAGAGAACTGAGTAAATACAGTAATTAAGAGAGTTAATAAGAGAGTCTCTTGCTCAATTCAGCATTCTCTGTCCCTCTCTCTTCCTATATAATATTTCAGATTTCATTCAAATTGACTGACCTAGGGCTATATATTCATTAAAGTATAACTAAATAATAGCTATTTTAGACATGTAAATCAAATGGTTTCTGTGCACAAAAACGTACGTTTCACGATGATGTCTCCCTCCGTTTTCTTACAGAGTTTAAGTTAGCAGATGTTTGTAAAGGTGCAGTTGAGCTGTACACATTGCAGGGGAGTGGCTTTTATAGGGAAATATCGCTGCCTCTGCTTTTTTCTTTCCTTTTTGTAAATTTAACTTACAGGACATATGCAAAAACATGTAATGTGTAAAACAGACATGGTGATATATGTCACAGATCTTACTATTTCTGCATACAAAGCATTCTTTCAAACACTCTTTTAGACAACTGTTTTTTTGCGAACTTTAATTGAGCATAACTGTTTAACTGTGTCATATGTGTACATGTGTGTGTGTGTATGTGTATATATATATAATATATAATTTTTTATAGAACTCATGTTAATATGAAAGACATAACAGAATTGCACAATCGTCCAACAAAACATAACAAAAAGGAAAATAAGGAAATAATTCCTGTCAAGAAGTTTGCATACCTTTAGTTCTTAATATCGTGCATTACCCCCTTTAGCATCAATGATGGCATGCAGTCATTTGTAATAACCAGAAGTTATTACAGATATGGGTGGATGATCTAGAATCCACTAACACCCCTCCCACCAATCCCCCAGACAATTCCCTCCAGCCGCCACTCCAAACAGTACACACTGCCCCTTACAGATGCTCAGGTGAGAATGGAGCTCAGGAAGATCAAAGTGAGGAAGGCTGCAGATCCAGACGGCATCAGCTTCGGGCTCCTAAGGACCTGGGCAGACCAGCTGTGTGGCATATTGCTGTAAATGTTTGACCTGAACCTAAAGCTGGGGAAGGTGCCACAGCTATGGAAAACATCCTGCATGGTGCCTGTATCAAAGACGTCGGGCCCAAAAGACTTTGGGGACTACCGACCAGTAGCACTGACCTCGCATCTGATGAAGACATTGATGGACACTCCAACCTCTGGTGAGCAAATCAATGGATCCACTTCAGTTTGCCTACCAACCTGGCATTTGTAGTGGAAGACAATGTCATCTTCCTCCTAAATCGTGCTATTTCACACCTTAAAAAGGCTGGGAGCACAGTGAGAGTCATGTTTTTTGACTTCGCTAGTGCTTTTAACACCATCCAACCTGTGCTCCTGAGTGATAAGATGGTGTGCATGGGAGTGGAACATCGTCTGTCTGCCTGGATATTAGACTACTTCACAGACCAACCACAGTATGTAAGGACTCTTGACTGGGAGTCTGACATGGTTGTCTGCAACACTGGAGCCCCACATGGAACAGTTCTGGCCCCATTCCTCTTCACTGTTGTAGTGGAAATTTTTACTTTAGAGAAGAACACATGAATCTGTCCTTCTAGGCTTCTGTATTTCCCATGGCTGGTAGTTATTGTGACTAGAGATTTCAGTTGTTTCTTCCTAAAACTGCCTTTAATCAGACCTTTCCCATGAGACCTTTTCTGTTCCTGTGGGATTAGCTTGGTCAGAAGATGAGCAGGCGATGCTTCTAAGCCAATGGTGGATGATGTTTTGGTTTTACATGTCCTGTTTTATTTTATTCCTGTCTATAAAATGCTCTTGTTATCAATAATGGAGGCCCTTCCTCTCTGATTTTACACGTAGAGTGTTGGGTCCTTCTGCAAAGCTGAACACAATAAACCGTGAAAACCTTTATACTCTTGCCCGTGCCTGTTGGTGTGATATTTTTATGCTTTAATTCTCTCGAACCTCGAAACTTCCACAACACTGTATACACTGCAGACTCATGTTCAGTTCAACTGCAGGCTTCATGTTCAGCTCTGATGACTCTGCCATCGTCGGTCTGATCACAGACGATGATGACAGGGAGTACAGAGGACTGATCCAGAACTCTGTGGACTGGGGCCAACAGAGCTACCTAGAGCTAAAATGTGTGGAAAACAAACTGGTGGTGGATTTCCGTAGGCACAAACAAACTTCATTACCCTAGTGATCATTCAGGGAAAGGACATTGTGGGAGTGGACTCTTACAAACACCTGGTTGTTCACCTGAACAGCAAACTGGACTTGACAGACAATACTGTGGCAATCTATAGGAAAGGGCAGAGCAGACTCTTTCTGCTGAGGAGACTAAGGTCTTTTGGAGTGCAGGGAGAGTTACTGAAGACCTTTTTGACTCCATCATATTCTACAGTTTTGACTCTGCCAAAATCTATGGTGTGGTATGCTGGTGCAGCAGCATCTCTACTGCAAAGAGGAAGAGACTGGTCAAGCTGATCAGGAAGGCCAGCTCAGTCCTGGGGATAGCAAAACTATCATCATAAGTGTCTGAATAAACGATACAGACGGTCTTTTCTCCCCATAGCTATTAGACTTTACAATCAAAGCTGCACCCAGTGAACTAGTCACCATAATTACACACTGGATTACTGTTTAATTGTAATAATTACAATAACAAAGTATTTAAAACAACACGTGCAAAAACGTGAAATATTTCCTGTGTGCAATATGTCTGTTAGCGTAACTATTTACTCGTGGTCTCTTTTTTCCTCTCTGTATTTATACATTGTATTGTGTATATACTGTATATTATATTATGTCTCTATTCTTTTATATACAATATTTGCATTTCTTTCTCTTTGGTGCTGTAACAGAGAAATTTCCCCAATGTGGGACGAATGAAGGTATATCTTATCTTATCTTATCTTATCTTATAAATGTGCATGAGGTCCTTAATTCTCTAATATGGTATGGTATATGTTATAGCTGCCCATTCTTCTTGGCAAAATGCATCCAGTACTTTTCACAGTAGGCCTTGTTGATGCCTTTCCAAACACATCGTACTGCATGTGGTTGTGAATAGAAAGTTTCATTTTTAGTCTCATCACTCGAAATATCTCAGCTCCAGAAGCTGTGAGGCTTGTCTAGATCTTTTTGTGGCATGGGTGCAGTAACTGCAATTTCTCCTGGCAACTTGACCATGCTGGTCATTTGTTTTCAAGTACCTCCTTATTGTGCTCCTTAAAACAACAACACAACTTTTCCAAGAGCCTGTATTTCTCTCGAAGTTGTTTGTGGGTTGTCACCTATTTTCTCCCTGTTTATCTGAGTTTGAACAATACTGACTGGCATTATTAAGTGTTGCAATCTCTTTATATCATTTTCCTCCTTTATAAAGTTCAAATTCCCTGTTAATAATTATTATAATAATTAATAATTAGTAATAAGGTAGTTGAACTTAGGTAGTTTATTTTGTCTTCCCCATGGTGCAGTATCCAGCCAAGTCACTGAATCATCACCTCATGAGCTGAGAATCTCACTGACTATTTATGCACAGACACTAATTACAATTACAATAAGTCACAGGTGTGGAAACTTCCCTTTAATAGTTATTTAAACCTCTATATGTCAACCTGTGTATTTATAATGTGGCCAAACATTTAAGGATATGTAATCTTTTGATCAGGGTTGTTTAGGTGATTTCAGTTATCATTAGGTTTCAAAAAAGTAGTCAAACAATTCTGTGATAATTAATGACTTCCTATGACCACTATTCTTAAATAAGAAAATATTTTTTGCATTATCAGTCATATTTTCCAAATGCACTGGCTCTGCAGGCTTCAGTGCTGGAAGAGATAGGCGACGGGCAGGCGCTGGAGGTGGTGGCGGTCTTGGAGACGACCCAGGAGAGTAGCTGGCAAGCTGCAGTCAGAACGAGGCTTCCGTTCATCCAGCGGATTCTGTGAAGGGTTCCTGGCTCTGTGATAGACCTGGAATGAGAATTTGTGTAACCATCGATTTACCCACCCTGCCAGGTAATAATGGAGTTCCTCAACAGCCCACTTTATCGCCAGGGTTTCTCATTCAACTACTGAGTAGTTCTTCTCAGCAGGGGTCAATTTCCTTTATATGAAGAGGACCAGGTGCTACTCCCTATCGAACTCCTGGGACATGATGGCCCAAAGCCCTGTCTCGGACGCATCTGTGTGGAGGGTGAAGGGGAGGCTGAAGTTGTGGTTCCTCAGGACAGGCTGGCTGGTGAGGGGTTCTTTGAGCTGAAGGAACACCTGCTCAGTTTCCCTGGTCCATGGCACCTGGTCCAGCTGACCTTTCTTTGTTAAGGCTGAAAGGAGGGAAGCTATAGAGGTATAGAGGGAAGCTATAGCCAAGTTAGGAATGAAAACAGCGATAGTACCCCACCAAACCAAGAAAGGCACGCACCTGTTTCATGGTGATAGGCCAAGTGTATTCATTTGTGGGGATTTGCTGTCAGCCCGGGTTTCCTGGAGGCCACCCAGAACCTCCCTGAGATGGAACAGGTGGTCAGCCTACGTGGAGGAGTAGATAATGACATCGTCAAGTCAGGCCATTGCAAAGGGCTGATAGATGTTCATGAGACTCTGAAATATTGTGGACCCGGGATGTAAGTCCAAACAGAAGTACCTGGTATTGTCAGTGGCTGCTGGAGGTACTAAAGGTGGTTTTGGATCGAATGGGAGGGCTGCTTGCCAGTACCCCTTCATGAGGTGGAGGGTGGAGACAAACCAGATCTTCCCTAGGCACTCCACTGCCTCTTTTCCACTGGAAAGAACCGGGTGCTGGTTCAGAGCTAGCGCTAGTGCTGGTTCAAAGTTGGTTCCACTGGCGAACTTTCTAAGAACCGGTTTGCCTTTCCACCGGCTAGAGAGCCATCACAGCGCAGAGTGTGACGTCACTGCATACGTGTCACGTGTCCCAGCAACGTCAGCGCAGCAGCGGCAAACACAAACACAACAACAATGGCGGATGTTTCTTTACTGTTAATGCTCATGGCTTTGCGAACCTACACTGGCATCCAAACGCGGCGAATAAAACGTGTATGTGCAGCTCCGTGTAATCTGCATAAACGGAGGTTGTAATCGATAAAGTACATAACGTTATTTAATCGTTAACACAGAAAAAAATTTAGCCTTAGCATGTAGCTACCTACTATCATGTGTGCTCATAATATATCATATCGCGGTAAAGTAAAAGTGTATTAAACATTAGTATACTTAAGGTACATTATCAAATGCGCTAACAGTAGCCCCGCCCCCAGCTCCCACCCCAAGCGGTTCTTAAGTCTAGACCAGCAACGTTTTGGTGCTACTAAAGAACCACTTTTCCTGGTTCGGAGCCGGTGCTTTGGCAGTCGAAACAGAAAGAACTGGTTCAACATTAGGCTATGGCTCCGAACCAGCATTCAAATGCCCCTTTTCCACTGGAAAGAACCGGGTGCTGGTTCAGAGCTAATGCTGGTGCTGGTTCAAAGTTGGTTTCACTGGCGAACCTTCTAAAAACCGGTTTGCCATTCCACCGGCTAGAGAGC
Organism: Tachysurus fulvidraco; assembly: GCF_022655615.1. Lineage (NCBI taxonomy): Eukaryota > Metazoa > Chordata > Actinopteri > Siluriformes > Bagridae > Tachysurus > Tachysurus fulvidraco. The sequence continues at coordinate 13,409,095 of NC_062535.1, read as the reverse complement.
CCTCACAGCGCCGAGTGTGACGTCACTGTATACGTGTCACGTGTCCCAGCAACGTTAGCACAGCAGCGGCAAACACAAACACAACAACAATGGCGGATGTTGCTTTACTGTTAATGCTCATTGCTTTGCGAACCTACATTGGCTTCCAAATGCGGCGAATAAAACGTGTACGTGCAGCTCCGTGTAATCTGTATAAACGGAGGTTGTAATCGATAAAGTACATAACGTTATTTTATCGTTAACACAGAAAAAAATTAGCCTTAGCATGTAGCTACCTACTATCATGTGTGCTGATAATGTATCCTATCGCGGTAAAGTAAAGGTGTATTAAACATTAGTATACTTAAGGTACATTATCAAATGCGCTAACAGTAGCCCCGCCCCCAGCTCCCGCCCCAAGCGGTTCTTAAGTCTAGACCAGCAACGTTTTGGTGCTACTTAAGAACCACTTTTCCTGGTTCGGAGCCGGTGCTTTGGCGGTCGAAACAGAAAGAACTGGGTCTAAATTAGGCTCTGGCTCCGAACCAGCACTCGAACTGCCTCGGTGGAAAAGGGGCAAAACTGCCTTGGTGGAAAAGGGGCACACAAGGTAATCCACTTGAGGGAGGAGGTAGCAGTCAAATTCAAAGATCTGGTTAAGCCTGTGGATGTCATTGCAGATGGATACATTAGGCCTGGGCACTACCAAAATGGGACTGGACCATGGGCTGGCAGACACCTCAATGATCCCTTCCTTCAGCTTGCATTCCACTTCTTCCTGTTTTAGCAGAGTCAATTTTCACTAATATTCTAAATGCCTGAATAATAAGAAGGATGAAAGAAATAATTATAAAGTTTTCAGTATCCAGGTTGCCTTTAATAACTGTCATAAACCTCAGATATTTCAAGCTTGATACAGGCTTGACCAGTTAGAGGGCAGGAGAAGTAACTAATAAACGAAACTAGCTGGTCAGATATGTCAAAGATATGTCAAGCTCTATTCTAGATTTTTTTTACATGACTACATTAAATTACTACTTTAAAGGTAAAGAAATAACTAATTCATGCAGAAAGAGATGCCATGTCATTCATTCATTCATTCATTCATTTTCTACCGCTTATCCAAACTTCTCGGGTCATGGGGAGCCTGTGCCTATCTCAGGCGTCATCGGGCATCGAGGCAGGATACACTCTGGACGGAGTGCCAACCCATCACAACCCAAAATTGTATAAAAATTGTATAATCCATGTTTCAATATAAAGTTTAAAGTGTCACTTTTTAATTCCAAAATGTACAGTATAAGGACAAATGTCAAGGTAATTCACATATCTGCTGTAACCTTTTCATGAATGATGGCAAACAATCTCTCGTACCCAAGTTGAATTTCCATCCATTTTTACCAGTTCTCCCCCTATGAGATGTACTGCCTTTTCTGCTGTGGAGCACAAGTTTAGTTTTTTGCATACCATTGGTTCTTGAGTGATATGTGTTCTCATATCTATACCAAGTCACTTTCACAAACTGTCTAAGATGCTATTGCTGAAATGGGACCATTATCACTAAATATTTTGAGAGGTATCCCCATCAAAGGAATGATTTCATTCGCCATGATTTTTAATACACTCTTTGCATGTGCTTTTCCCACTGGGAAGGCTTCTTTTCAACAAGACTATGCATCCAAGGTCACAAGACAATGCTTTTTTCTTTAATATTGATTGCAAATTGTTTTTTGCAACTTTCATTTTTCTTTCACAGTTTTCTTGTGAAGAGATGTGTTGCTGAGCATGTACAGTACCAGATCAGCAAAAATGTTGTCTCTATCATGTTCATGTGTGTGTAAAAGGGAAGTCTGTGCGGCACATTTACCGAAGCTAAACACTTCTGGAGCTGTTTGGATTCTAATACTTGTAAGATAAGAGCTTTGTGTGTTATTGGTTTGCAACAGAAATTGATCTAAACTAAAGAAGTAGAAAAAAAAATGCTATAAACGAAAGAAGTAGAAAATTTTTTAACAAAACCTACAGTATAAGCCCCTCAGCTACAGTATAAGCCCCTCAGACATTCAGTGGAAAAATCGTAAAACCATTAAGGAAGCAATGGTCTCATTTTTAGGCCAAAAGGAAGAGAGGACATGCATGAAATAAAGTAAAAACAATCAGAATAAATACATTTATTATGATAAGATGCATGCAAAAAAAACATCAATTTTTAAAAGGTTTCACAGTGCACTTAGCAGGCCTACTTATGAAGCTTCATTAAATTCAGGGTGAAAAGAAAAAGGTATAGCCAAGCTATGGGCTTCGCAATGTACAGAAACTATCATCCAATGCAAAGGCTAGGAAAGGAAACCTGGACCTCTTTGGAGATAACAAAAGCTTGCAAAGGCAAGAATAGAAAAGTAACAAGTCAAAAAACTTGTGCAACGAATGCCATGTGCCCTGAAATGTGATTGGACAAAGACTGGACAAAATGATGTAACAAAGCTTGAAAAGAGGAAAACACACGAAATGTACAGTGGGTAATATAAGTATTAAACACATCAGCATTTTTCTTAGTAAATATATTTCTAAAGGTGCTGTTGACATGAAATTTTCACCAGATGTCAGTAACAACCCAGGTGATCAATACGTATAAACAAAACAAATAAGTTCATAAATTAAATTATGTGTAATAAAATGGAATGATGAGAAAATATCCTTCACTTTTTTCGCATTAGCAGGTGTGTTGTGTCCTCTGATTATGCATTTACTACCATTGCTCCTGTGGCCCTTGAATAGAAAAGTTGGAATAGAAAAGTTTATCAATATAGCGTTCAGTGTCAGTTCAGGCAGGCCACATAGTCAAGCTATCAGCTGATGTCAATTTTCTAACCCCGCCCATTTCTGATCTGATTCGTAAGCGCGCTATTGGTCCATTTCAAACAGGGCGCCCTATTTAAACGCTTTTTTTCAGTCTGTCTGCTTGGCTGTTTCCTCTGCATTGCTGCAACCCACCTCCTCCCTTAGCTCCTCCTTGGAACTGTGTTTAACTTAATCAGTGTCATTCTGTTGTCACTGATGCAGGCTCTGTTCTAAATGGGGGGGAATTGTCCCCCCACGAAGATGCTGCTGTTCCCTGACTAGCTTTCATGGAGCTCATGAAAAGGAAGGGGAATTCAGAACAGAGCCATACCGCCAAATGTAAATTTCATAAGCTTGCAAATAAAAATTTAAATACTTCAAAGAATTGTCTTTATTTTGACTCAAGTGGTCCTGACTGAACTAAACTTGACCTCTGTAGCACCTTTAGCCTGATCCACATCCACAAAGGAAATTTGTGGCAAATGGCATTCAACACAGCTATCAGCCACTACGAGTATAGTGTCAAGCCATATTGGCTGAACCAAAAGCCTGATTAATGATGTGCTTGGGACATGCTGGGGAAATTTGTGGTGGCTTAATTAGATGATGTCTTGGTTTACTGCCAGTGTCTGCCACACTTAGCTTTCAACATCAACCATACATGAAGAGGTAGAAATTCTCACCAGTGTACCACCTCCATCCTGGGTTATGTCATCTGCCCAGAGGGAGTGTCAATGGACAAAGCCAAGATTGGCCATTGGTCATAAATTGGCCCACTCCAAACCTCATCAAGGAGTTCCAACATTTCCCTGGCTATGATAATATCTATTTCCACATCATTCAAAGCTTCAGCTCATTTGCTTTCGCCCTCACATCCCTGCATGGGGTAGCCCTAACCCTAAGCTGAATAGGCCTTCACCTCAGTCCTGGTCCTTAAGGACCCTGACCTAATCAGGAAATTTGTTGTGTGTGCACATGATGACATGTAGAATTAGGATTTGATGACATGATGACATGTAGAATTAGGAATTGCATTGATACGCTAACCAAATTAAGTCCAAACAAATCCTTGCTGAAACCTATTTAAATAAGCAAAGGCCCCTGGGCTACAGCATTACTGTCAGTCAATCCCTTCCCATGAACAATTTAAAGATGTGCTTCGGTACCAATAAATTTTAATTGCCTACCTTTAAAAAGTTTTCTTCCTTGTTTTTCTTGGTGCGAAGTCCTTGATGAGGTCGTTAAAATCCAATTTCTGGGTAATGTTTAATGTTTAAAATACTTAACACAAGTCACAAAACCACACACCCAAACTGCAAAATACCTCATATATCCTGCAAAATGTAGCACTGCAACCGAAACTACAGTACACATAGCATTATCAAAATCAAACTTTTGCATGAAATGGCACACACTTCATTCATATTACCAGATTTTTGCCTAACCAACTACACACTGTTGGGCATAATGAAAAGCACCCCCATCTTTAGTATACTTTGCCATAATACTAAAATATGTACAGATTATCAGATTATCAGATTGTTCACATGCACAGAAATATTTGCAGATACACACATGCTGTTGCAACATTTTATTTTATTTTTTTACTACAGTAAAAAAAAATCAGTTTTTGCACAAATCAGTGCAACATATGCACAGCAGATATATTTACATGGGACTGAACAAAAATATTCTTTCAAAAACAGTAAACTGAAAAAGAAAATTTCAGAAAAACCATATTACAGTAAAAAAAAAAAAAAAAAGAGGCAAGAAAAATAATTAGGGTCTGGCCACAACGCCTCGTCAACATCACAGGCAATATCTTCCCTTGACAGACATCGAGGGAAGAAGCACCTTGAGTGCCTTATCCATCACTGAATTGCACCCACATCAATCTCATCACATGCCTCTTCCATGGCCTGCACAAGAGGCATGCGCACAAAGGGCTGCCGGTCGTATACCTTCCATCGCCATGCCGAAAAGAACTCTTCTATGGGGTTCAGAAATGGTGAGTATGGTGGGAGGTATTGCACGAGAAATGTTGGGTGGTCAGCAAACCAGTTTTGGATTGGGGCTGCACGATGAAAGCTCACGTTGTCCCATACTACAACGTACCGGTTTCTTTGATGGTCTGCATCTTCATACACTCTGGTGGTATGAGAATGTTGTGAAGTCTGTACAGAAATGTGAGAATATGGGCTGTGTTGTATGGTCCAATGTTGGGAATGATGGTGGAGGACACTATGCATACTTGAGATGGCAGCGCACATTGTGATGTTCCCACCACGTTGGCCAGGAATATCTAAAATGGCTCTGTGGCCAATGACGTTTCTCCCCCTTCTTCTGGTCTTTGCTAGGTTGAACCCAGCCTCACCTATACAGATGAACTCATGTGGGATTGCATGAGCATCCATTTCCAGTACTCCCTGAAAACAAAGAACAAAAATCAGTCAATATGGTTTATCCAGTACACTGGGAAACAATGTTGCGTGTAGTGTACTGCAGTCAATATAGTACTTACATCCACATATGCTTGTATGAACTCTTTGTTTCTTTGTGAGTTTCTTTCAAATGGCACCTTATAAAATTGTTTTATTCTGATTTGGTTTCGCTTGAGAATCTGAGCCAATGTGGACAGACTGACTCGTTGAATGTCGTTGAGGTGTTGTCTTGGATGATGTGGCTTTGAATTTCTCGTAATCTGATTTCATTATTTTCCAAAACCAAGTTTACAATGGCAGCTTCCTGTACTCCGTGGTGTCGTCTCTCAGTCCTCAAAATATTATCTATAGGGCTTGGACAATGCAGCCTAAATATTTTTCCCCGCACAGTAGAGTACATTGTACAGGAAACTTGTACAGTTCATAAATGTCTGATGTCATACACTAAGTAAACAGGTGTCACCCAACTGATACACTATGACATGGGGTATACTACATGAAATTTTGCTTACATACCTGTTCTCCAATCTAAAGGTCTGGATGACAGAGGCGACAATAAAATGGATCAAGTTTGGCTGCACAGTCTGTCCAGCCTCACACATTGTCAGCCCATGGTTGATGACATGATCTACTAAGGTTGCTCTGATTTCATTTCAAAGTGTTTGTCTTCTTTGGCCATGAACTCCTCTACCTGCACTACCCCTACCTCTCACTCTTCCTCTTCCTCTCTCTGCAATGTCTTCCATTGTTGTAAAAAAAAAAGGTTCTCACCTGTGGTCTTGTCATAGAGCTTACATCCTGAATGAAGTGTTAACAATTAACTATTGAGGTGTTTGGCCAGGTGGCACATGTAATTGTCCAATTACTGTAGCTCATGTAGTGTCATTTTGAATGGCAGTGTTTTGAAATGGCAAACATGTGACTTTATGTCAGATTGTTCTGTCTTATGCAGAGAACTGTGTTCATTGCATTTAGTGTAAGAAGTGCCATGGGGGGGGGGGGGGGGGGGGGGTTCAGTGCATCCAGTGCCACACACAGTGCTTTCGGATCAACCTCCACACTGAAAGCGGAGGTCCTGTGGGTGTTGAATACTGTGACCAAACACCAGTCGTACAACGGGAACGAGGATGTTGCTGAACATTTCTGAACATTGTTCCAAGACTCTGATATAGCCAAAACATTTACATGCGGGGAAGATAAGACATAAATCACCCAGTTTGCCTTGGCAGATTATATTAAAAAAGACCTCATCTCCAAGGTCTCGGGGCCTTATGTTCTCATGTTCGATGAAAGCTTAACTCACACAAGCAAAGTCAATAAAGACTTTTGAAAGGAATTTTAATGACTGAAGTTATTTATCGGAATTCGTGTAGGTCATAAATCCAAATCATAATGGTCATAAAGAGGTCATAAAAAGTCTTACTATTTGACTGATTAAACCCTGCAGAAACCCTGATAAACAAAAGTATTAATATAAAATATAAGAATATCTCAAATGCAATAAAAAGAGGTGTCTCATTTGTCTCTCAGACTAAAATAATTCTGTATATGCTTGGAGCCACGGGTCACATGGTTCAGAATCCACTGAAAAAATATCGATTTTTCATGAAAACTGAATAAAAAAAAAACATTTTCATAACAATATTGAAAAAAATATATAAGTCTCAATGCAATGCAATCATCTTTGATTTGATTGAACTTTTATGAAATTTCTGTTTAATATCTAACCAGTCAAGTTCATCAGAACACAAAGTGAGTGTTTATATATTTCCATTAAACCTGTATGGAACATAAACTGGTTACTTATTGTATCCTGTACTGCATTCTTGAAATTATTTCCTTATGCTCAGCTTCCAAGCAGCAAGAAAATTCAGTTTTGTGTCATTCAATTGTACTTTTAATAACATACAACTGAATTTCTGTTGAATAGCCAACCTAAAAAATGGGGGAGTTAATATTTCAGAGTAAAGTTATTTTAACCCAGATAGAGTATTTTCAACATTTTGGGGAGTAAAGTTGCTCTATCAGTGGAGTTAAAAGTGAGTGTAAAAATCTGCAGAAACGCAGTGTCAATTTTAACTCTACAGCAGTGATGAAAACCTGCCACTCTGCTGTGCTGTGAAACGTGCTGTGCAACACAAGGCCACTGATATTGCTAGGTAAGTAACATCCTGTGTTGTCCACACCACAGCAGTATTTTTACATAATTTTAAAGTATGCTGATATTAGCCGAGGTCATATTACAAGTTATAGCAATCCTTATCCTTGTGGTAACTGTGTTTTTTTTGTGTTGCAATATTTCCACAAATGAAGTTGGTCAGAATGATTTATGCGTGAAATAACGTTAACTCGGTCACTATAACAAAAGATTTAATACAGTTAATAGCTATTCTTAGCTAACGGATATTTTAGCTTCCCAGGCAACGTTAATCTAGTTTTTTTAATGTTAGCATGCTTCTGATAGTTAATGTTGGTCTTATAAAATGATAACTTAGATCATTGATTGCATGACGTGTTTGTTTAACATGGCTTAACAATTTTAACAGGTTATTGTTCGAACTAAAATAGCCAATGAGCTAGCTAACTTTGGCGCAGTTATTTGGTAGCTAATGGGAGACCATGCCTCTTAATTAAATTTAACTAGCCTAATTTGCTGCAGAAAATAGCCTAAGGTTATATTCAACCAGCACAACTTTGTCTTCTAAAGCCGCCCTTTGTAAATGCAGTGTAACATCTAAGTAATGCATTGTGCATGAGAGAAATGGATAGCTAACTCTTAGTTGAACCAGCCCTAAATTATGATTTTAAATATATATTTTCTTTGTTAACAGGCAAAATGCTGTTGCATGTTCAATTCAGGGAAGAGCAGAAATACATCAAGCTGTCTGAGCTGACATTCAGTGCTTTCTTGAAAGAAGGTGGGTACATTAGGTTAAAGCTATAGACTATACATCACAGAATGACAAAGTAATACAGCTTTAAACTGTTATAATATTATATCTATGTAGGTCAATAATCATTTCTGTTTTGCTTTATATTTTTTGTTACATAAAATCGGCTGCCTTGTCATTCATCATTAGTGAATACATGAGGTAAACTTTAAATATGAACTGTGATTCTTGTGAGAAGGGAATGCATGTTTTTATCACATTTTTTAAACAAACATGTCTAAAATTCAACATACCAGAAAGCAGGCAGCCAGACATTAAGGTGTATGACCAGTCAGACACAGAAGTTGACACAGAGGTTTTTGAAGAAATAGTGAAGGAGTCACCTGGAACTCTGAGAATCAAGCTGGGCAATGGAGGACCTGGTATTCATTCAGACAATTTACAAATTAGTTTGTTTAATTTAAAGGCCGGAATGAGAACATTTATCGTCTTAAAATACAGGTAATTTTTTTTTTGTGATGGGTTGGCACTCTGGTGTATCCTGCCTCGATGCCCGATGACGCCTGAGATAGGCACAGGCTCCCCGTGACCCGAGAAGTTCGGATAAGCGGTAGAAAATGAATGAATGAATGAATGAATATATTTATATATGTTGTACCAATTTCATAATGAACAGGTGCCTCTCAATCATCATCATGCTCGGGTTCATCTGATGACACTATCATCCTGAATTTCACGATATGGGATCCACACAGAGCACCATTCACTCCTACTTCTTTGTGGTTGACAAGCATGCACTTCCCTGCAAGGCAACAAGTTTAATTGGAGCTTTTGACGAACTCTTTAAAGCCTATTACGTCTTTGGTACGTCATACAGTTCTTCCCTGAGCAGCTTTTTCACTTTTGTACAAACAACCATCTATAACATCGACATGGGGGGAACAAAGGAGACTCCTAGAGTTGCAGAGTTGCGGGCAAGAATGCTGCGTTAGTTGAGATAAAACTATGAAGTGTTTTCTTTGCAAAAGTGACCATGGAAGTCCAAGCAACCTTGTTAAGCACTTTAAGGTAATTCATGGGCTATGTACAGGCAGGACTCTTTTTCTGAAGTGTGGTTAAATAGGATGCTCACATTCTTTTGGTAGTTTTTCTGGTTTAAGAAAGCATCTTAATAAGTGCCATGGAAGCAGCTTAGTTGATTCTGTAGAATATGATCTTTCATATCCTCAAAGTACCGTCAATACAAGTAATGTTTCTCCTGTTGAAGAGTCGACTGAATATTTAGAGCTTGAGTCACAGTTATCTTTGCCATACATTGTAAATAGTTGTTCAGCTGTACTTTCTGATCTAAAGGCAGCAGGTGTTGGTCAAAGTACACTGAATTCTGTAGTGATTTCCATGGAAGAGATTGTTCACAAGACGACAAGACAAAATAAAAAGACTGGTACATATGATCAGGAAGTAGTTCAAGATAAATTCATGTATATTCCAATTTTATCTACACTGCAGTCAATATTTAAAAGTCAGTATGTTTCAGAAATGTTGCAAAGCTCATCTACCAGCGACTCTAGACTGAGAGATATTTGTGATGGATCTTATTTCACACCCTGTTCTCAACTGAGAAGCAGACAATACAGATGCAGATGTTCTATGATGACTTTGAGGTCGCCAACCCTCTGGGTCCTAAGCGAGGTATTCATAAGTTGGGTGGAGTATATTTTAATTTAAGAAACTTCTCTCCAAAATGGAATTCTTCGTTGGCTAACATACACTTGTGTGCCTTATTTCATACTCAAGATGTTAAACGGTATGGTTGTAGTGAAATTTTTGCTCCCATTGTTCGAGATATTAAAGTGTTAGAGAGTGATGGTACTGAGATTCCATTATACAATGGTTATGTTCGTGGCACTGTAGTACAGGTTACTGGTGATAATTTGGGTTTGCATAGTTTGTTTGGTCTGGTGTAGTCTTTCAGTGTAAGGTACTGTTGCAGGTTCTGTTTAGCAGAAAAGGAGGACTTTCAGACAGAATTCTCTGAAGATTCTTCCAAAGTAGTTTTGCGCATCAAAGATATACACACACCTCACTGTCAAGAAAGGGCTTGTAATCCATCCCTTCCATACATTTTTGGTGTGAAAAGGTCATGCATATTAAATTCATCTGAGTATTTTCACACAACAGAGAACTTCTCAGTTGATGTGATGCATGATGTGTTAGAAGGGGTGGGCCACTACGAATTGAAGTTATTATTTCTGTATTTGAAGGAAAAACATGTTACATCAGCAGAAATAAATTCAAGAATACAGTTTTGATTACGGTTTCATGGAGAGAAACAACAGGCCTGTAGCTGTTAATTTAGGTGAAGGATCTAATGATCTGGGACTGAATGCAATTCATTCCTGGTGCTTACTTCAGAATGTTCCTCTTATCTTTGGAGAATTAGTAACTTCTACTGACCAACACTGGGGCCTGCTTCTTTTACTACTTCAAATAATAAACATTATATTCTCGCCCATGTTATATCAAGGTTTATGTGTATATTTAAAACCTTTAATTGTGGCTCACCACACACTGTTTAAGAAGTTGTATCCTCAGAAAAACCTTTTACCAAAGCACCATTTTCTTATCCACTATCCCCGTTGCATGATTTCAGAACCGGCTGGTAAGGATTCGCCCTGTTTAAATTATTCGGGACAGAATTGCTGCATCATTCAGTGGGTGTATTTGTGCTTTTGACACCATCGGAAGCTGCAGATGAACTCGATTCATCCATTTCTCCAACCTCATTGCTGCAAATGAATGAGGAGGTGGTAGCTGGGTCCTGGAGAGCTAAAGTGGTTGTGGTTGAGCTAAGTCTGTCTGTCTGTCTAGGAAGGGAAAAAAGGGGGTTGGGCAGAAATTAGAAAATAACGTATCTTGAGCTGAATTGAATATCGCACCAATTTTGTAATTGGCTGTTATGTGGTGTTGGGCCAGGGTGGGCCAAGCCTCTGATTGGGTGGGCCAGGCCCACTCTGGCCCTCCCGTGGAGCCGGGCCTGGTTACTACACAAAACGCGGTTGTAGCTGCCTCTCTACATTACTACAATAGAAATGAGGTGTTATTTGTGTAGTAACAGCGTTTAGCTCAGGGGTTATTGACTCGGGGAAACTCCAATTTGTGAATATGTGGCCAACTTCCTGCTCCTTCAGTTCTCTCCAGCGCTGGAAAGCTGATCCTATATTAACACACGTCCTACTTTTTGCCTTATCGTAAGCCTTTGTAAGCCAATGTTAAAACCGCTTTCTTCTAATGTCACATGAACACTCTATCTGCTGCATATTGACAAGCCCCACCCCTTTCTGCTCATTGGATACACGTTTGTTTTGATTTTTGTTTATTGTTCGGCCCGACTCAGTTTTCTGAAGCATTTCTCAAAAATCGGAGACCCTGCCTTTAAGTTGAGGTCAGGATAACCATGGTTTTGTCAAGTGTGATAGCAGTAATCAGTTTTAAATAAAAATGTACTTTATAAGAATTAATTGATTGATTTATAATTGTTTATATAGTGTGTGTGCCCTGCGATTGGTTGGCACTCCGTCCAGGGTGTATCCTGCTTCGATGCCCGATGACGCCTGAGATAGGCACAGGCTCCCCGTGACCCGAGAAGTTCGGATAAGTGGTAGAAAATGAATGAATGAATGTTTATATAGTAAAAGAGAAAGAGTTACATACAACCAGGGTACAAAATATTTACACAAATTAGCATATTTTTCTTCTTTCTAATTTATTTTTAACTCTGATATTGTTTAAAGGTATTGATGAACTAAAAAAAAAAGAAATTTCTAAAACATGCTTTGACATAGGAAATGTGCCTGTTGATATTTAATTTGGTTGATATTCCCTATCAAACCAAAACACCCACCAAAACACCCACCAGGAGATACTGGATTGTTCTCTTCGTTATTGACTTGTTTAAGCTGTGTGTACAGTCAAGTTTATTAGAAGTTTAGAAGTATATTAAATCCTTTATACTCATAAATACTGTGAATTGTTATTATTAGTTTCAAATGATCATTTGGTTCAATTATTTAAAATGATCATTTTGTAATACGTTGAACAATATTATGGATCTGTTGTGTAAGAGTTTGTGGACTCTTTCTCTGGAAAAAGTTTACAACACCACATAACACGGTCTTCTCTGGAAAAAGTTTACAACACCGCATAACCTGGTCTTCTCTGGAAAAAGTTTACAACACCGCATAACCTAACGGTAAGTGCACAAAAAGTCACGCCCCTGCAGTTTATTTGCAGCTATATTAACCGGGCTCTCTGTCCTGCTGCCATTGCTCTGTGAGAGCTTCCTCTTGTCCTGGCTAGAAGACGGAGACAGAGAGACATCGTTGCGAGACGTAAGTGCTTGTGCAAACAAATTATTTGATTTACATGTCTAAAACAGATACTATTCATATTCTGTACAGAAAACCTTGCCCTGTTTCAGACCAAACTGCCAGACTCAAAGCATCCTATATATCTAAAATCTGCACCTCGTAAAAGTTAAGGTGCCGATAAAAAAAGTTTAGTAATAATTTTATTAATTAATGTATTTTTTATTTTTACATTTTTTTATAAAAAAAATAAATGCAAAGTATAGAGTATAAGAAAGGTTATATTTAATAAAAACTTACTCAAAATATTTCCATAAATTATATTTTGTAGCTTTGACATTGTTTAAAGTTATTGTCTTCAAGAATAAGAATAATATTATTTTCTCTGTATTTATAATTACATATGCCAAATTCAGCCAATAGAAACAGCAAACAGTTATTGTGTCTGAAAGAAAGAAAAATACAGCAAGAGAGAAAAGTCTTTTCTCCTAAATTGTTTAAAAGGACAAATATATATATATATATATATTATATATATATATATATATATATATATAGATATATATATATATATATATATACATACATACGTGTATATATATATATATATATATATACACGTATGTATGTATATATATATATATATATATATATTCAGTATAATAAACCAAAATGCAAAAATGGCTCATTTTTATAAAAAAAACAACAACAAAAAAAAAAAAACAGAAATTTTGAAATATTTTCACTATATTTTCAATTTTTTTTTTTTTTTTTTTTTTTTTTTTTAGAATGAAGGTAAGAATTTTTAACATTCCTTACTGTACTTTCTTATTGGAATTAAATTGAACAAACATACCAACATCTTTAAACAAGCTGTTCAAATAAAGTAAAATTCAGTAACAACTGCATACAAACTTAAAGTTTTACCTGAAACTTTTACTTACATATTATGCTTGATTGAATAAGTAACAATTTTTTTTTTTTTTGGTATACCTCTTCATGTTGTAAAAGCATCTGGAGAGCAAGGTTAATATTGAGGACATGAGGAGTAAACTAAGATGTCATCTAATTACTCTTCCATGGCCCATTGCTTGGCTGATAATAATGGGTACACTCAACCAAAAAAGGGGCTGTCACAGGAAGCAGCTTTTATAGCACAGTCATACAGTCAGTGCAGGGGAAGCCACTGGCCTTGGTCTTCTTAAACCTCCTTGAGATCCTGATGTTCAGTGGTATATGGCATTGTGAATAGGTTTTTGTTTTTTTGACTGAGATGGAGGCTAGAATAAGCTCAGGTGTGCAGAAGCAGTGGCTGAAGCAACAGATAGACCAGCAAGTGAGTTGTTTTTGGTGTGCTTGGATGAAGTCATGAGCAGTACCTTTTTGTGCTTGTTGTAGAGCGAGCCAACCTACAGGTTGAGGTAGATGGGGCCCACACATCACTGTGAAGGGAGAAACAGTGTCTGAGTACTGTATCATGATATTTTAATTAAAAATAGTTTATATGACCTTCTTAGTTCAAATGGTCTCTGTGAATAATGTTCCTTGTCTTTTGAATCAAACCAGTCCTGTTTATCTGTGCTCTTCACATTTTCTAGCATTTTCTTATTTGCTGCAAGTCATGGATTCCAGATGCATGGAAATAGCTGCCCTGGGAAGACCTTTGTATCCTGGCATGCTGTATGATTGCCGAAGCGACTCCTTTATTCCAGGTGCATTTTACATAATCATCATTTAATTACCTGTTGCATTCTAAAGATGCTGATCAGAAATAATACCTCAGAAATGTTAGAAAAAGTCAAACTTTATGACCTTATGACTCATTGTTATTGCCTAACCCTAACCCTAACCATAATGTTGATGATGGAGTTACTGTTACCACTACAAAATTGATTGTTTTATAAGTAGATGACATAAAAGTTTATTATTTTTGTTGTTATGTAAGTTACAAGGTTCAATTATTTTCACTTGTAGTTGCATTTACTAATATGTATATATGTAATGTAATATGTAATATTTCCCCAGCCTATTTTTCCCTTTTTTCTATATATCATTGGAAATGTTTGAAAAATAACAAATATTTGTAAAACAAATAATTTCTCATCACTTTCCTGTTTCAGGTGTTACTTTATGGAATAAAAGTGCATTGCATGATGACCGTGACGTTCATCAGAAGCCTAAAACACATCTGAAATTTGCAGCCTCTGATAGTCTCAGTGATAAGGCAAACCTCCTAGATATAAGTGCTTCCCTTAAAGCCAGTTTCTTATGTGGATTGGTGGAGGTTGGAGGATCGGCCAAGTACCTGCAAGATACCAAATGTTCAGCACATCAGTCCAGAGTTACTATGCAGTACAGCCAGACAACAACATTTGAACAGCTCACTATGAAGGAGCTTGGTAATATCACCTACCCACAAGTATTTGACCAGAAAACAGCCACTCATGTAGTTACAGCTGTACAATATGGAGCTCAGGTTTTCATGGTGTTTGATTATAAGAGTACAGAAAATGAGCGCAAACAGAAAATTGAAGGAAACCTTCATGCAGTGGTCAAGAAGATCCCTACCATTTCCATTGAGGGGCAAGCATCCCTTAACATGACTGAAGATGAAAAAAATATGACAGAGAATATTAGTGTCACATTTTATGGTGACATTAAACTTGAAGAAAACCCCACCACATATAAGGATGCCCTCGAAGTGTACAAGAAGGTGCCTGCTCTGATGAAGCAACAAGGTAAAGGTGTGCCTCTGAAAGTGTGGCTGTATCCTCTCAGTCTTTTGGATGATAAGGCTGCAAAGTTGATGAGAGAAATTAATTTGAGCCTGTTGTATAAAGCAGAAAGTTTGCTTGAGGAATTTGGTGAAAAGGAGAGAATATGCAATGATTTGATCAACAGACAAATAACAGATGATTTCCCTGATCTAAAAGACAGGTTGGAAAAGTTTCAGGCATTGCACAGAAATTATACAAGTTTGGTTAAGAACGCACTATGCAGAGTGCTGCCAGCTATTCGTGGTGGGACACAAGAGGACAAGGCACTGCTGGACATCCTGAACATCCATTACACATCACCCTTCAATGTAAGCAACATGAAAAAGTGGCTAGATGACATTACAACTGAATTAAATATACTGAGCTCCTATACAGCTGGGTTGAAAGACATCACAGTTGTGAAATCATCGATGTCACTCAAATCCATTTGTTTTCATGCTGATGTTGATGTGGTGGTATGTTTGTCATTTACATCTCTAAAGTATGATGACTCCTACCTAGCAGTTCTACAAGACTTTGAGAACTCTGAAGCATTCAAAATGCTGGTGCAAACAAGTGAGAGAGTTTCCATTCTCCAACCAGCACAGCCTTGGATCACTTCTACTGACATTCCTGTAAGGATGAGGCAGAATCTTTCTCTCTTTACCTCATTTTTAAAGGCCAATAAAAATGAGAAGAGAATCAAATTCGTCATTGCCTCCATATCTGATCCCAGCAATCCAGGATCCTCCATTCAACTTTATCAGAATGGCTCTCTGACAGATCCTAAGTTCCAGCCTGTATCCAAACCTCCCAAACCTGTAGTGGAGACCAGTGATGGGAAAGTTACCCTGAAGCTTTCAAAATCCCCAACTGGAGAGACTGTACACTTCAGAGTTGAGTACAGGATGACATCTTTAAATGATTCAGCAGCTGATGATGAGGAATGGACAGTCATAGACACGTCAAATGCACAGAACACCTTCACATTGACTGGACTACAGCCAACAGAACAATACTGGGTCCGATACAGAGCTGTTAGTGATGTGGGAGTGAGTGAAGCCAGCGACTCTGTCCCCTTCACCATTCAAGGGAAGCTCACTGTCACAGTAGAGCCATGGGTCAGTTACGATGATATATAATATATAATTATACATAGTTCCTGTTCATTTATGCATGTAGGCTGATTTAATTTTTTAATAGCTAAATGTAAAATAACAAAAAATAGAATTTAATAGTCTTTGATTTTTCTTTCTTTTTAAGTCCTAGTAGTGAAGACATGTATTTTTATTCATTTTTGTTGTTCATAATTTCTTTTCCCACAGATCCTCTCCGTACCTCAACTCATCTATGACCTAAGGACTAAAATAATGAACAGTCCTGTAAGTAATAACAGTTCAAAGGGAATCCTTAAATCATATTACAGTATATACATGGATCAAAACAAATTAATTCTATATACATTAACATTTACATTGCCATTTACAGGTAAATTTTGGATTTAATACAAAAAGAAAACCACAAGTCAAGTAGCAAATGTTTTGTGGGCTTTTTGCTATGAAAGCATTCCCCAATGTTAACTTTATAGCACTTTATAGCACAAATGAGGAGAAAACGGTTTTATTTATATTCTTTAAATATTCTTCATATGTTCTTTCTTTTTTCTGACATCCAGCCTGATATACCGCGTCCAGTCTGCAACCCTGTGAGTAACATCTTCATGTCATCTTCCACAATGAATGAACAAACTTAAAGATTGCAAGTTTTTGCATTTTTATAAAATAACCATGATTAAAGATTCATTGTTATAACATGAATGATGCTTAACCATAACAGAGCAAACCGTATTTGGGATCAATCCCTGGAGGCTTGAGACCTGGTGTGGCTTTGTTCTTTCAGGGGAAAGTTGCATCACAGTTTGATCGGTATGATGACTAGATTTTCATTTCATGACAGTTTCATAATTTTTTTTTAATCTTTACTCAAATCTGGTACAGTCTATTAAACGTTAAAATAATTTCTTTTCAGTTTTGAAATAAATTTGCAGAATGGCCCGAAGTACCCTCATGACATCGCTTTCCACTTCAACCCCCGTATGTCCTCTGTGGTCCTTGACAGCTACAGGAATAAGACATGGGAAAATGCAGTGTGGCTACCAGCAAGCCAATTTTTGTCATGGGCTGGGTCCTCTGTGTTCCTTGACAGCTACATGAATAAGAAATGGGAAAATGGAGAGAGGCTACTAGCAGGCCCATTTGTCCAAGATGCAGCTTTTGATATCATCATGGTTATTACCGAAGAATGCTATGAGGTGAGATACTAAGGAGAAAAGAATTAAGAGAGTAAAGACTTTAAGCATATGTTTAAAATAAGCCTCCACTTTATATTTTCAGGTGCTAGTGAATGGCCGGAAATACTGCACGTTCAATCACCGTAGACCGCCGAACACAGTGACTGCAATGTTTATTAAAGGAGACATCTTCATGAACACCATTGCCATTATTAAAGTAAGTCATGTAAAAAAATAAAATGGAGTCTCTAGTCTTTAGCAGCCTCTGTATCCAACAGTTACAAAATTCAGCAGTGGTGAGCAATAACTAGAAACAATAGATAGATAAAACAATAGATAGAACTAAACAAACAGGGTCAATCCCAGAATAGTGTGAACTCAATAGTAAAGGCTTGGTAATGTCAGTAATTAACTAAAGACCGATATGTTTAGTTGCATCTTGCCCTTAAATTGTAAATTTTGGGAAATATGTAAATGCAAAAATTATAAAAATTTATGAAATATATCATTTAAAAAGGTTTTAGATTTGCATTATAACAAACAGGAATGTCTAAAGATGCTTTCTTTTTTTTTAATAGGTGGATGATGTTAATCTGAATGTCAGTGTCTCCAGTCCAGGCAACATTTGAGGATTCAAATCTTCTCCATTACTAATGACATTTATTTTGGTACATTTCTGATCAGTTATATCAGAATTACAACAGTTGATGGGTATGATTTGTGTTTTCATTAATCTGGTAATTTGTTAAATCAGCAGCTACTGAGCAATCTTAAGAGATTTCAACTCAAGTCAAGCTTTTATTGTCATTTCAGCCATATATATATATATATATATATATATATATATATATATATTTCGGTTCCTCCTTAAATACTGAAGTAAATACCACATTTCACCAGTAGAGAGCGGTCATTATTCATTTCTAAAAATGCGCAATATTATAAAGTATAAATAAATTGACTAATTATTACTCTAGCCCAAATGTATTATGGTGTGTTTTGCGATTTTCTTGATTTCTAATTACAAATTGATTCAATCATTTTACCAATGTGCTGATTATAATCATTAAATAAATGGTGATAAAATTAAGGTTTGTCACAATGTCTGAACTTTATTTCTTTGGTTAAAATAATATCATTAAACCCAATATGTTTTCTCTCTTGAAGGTATCATAATATATTAGTACCAAACATCCTGAAAGGGGCTTAGATTTATCTCATTTACACAGCAGAGCGGTTGAGTGTTAAGGGCCTCGTGTGAGACCATGTGTTCAGGCCTTCATTCAAGGAGGTACAGAAAAAACAAATCAGTCAGTTATTATACAGAGACTGCATTTAGTCTTATTAGGCATGTTCCTTATTTGTTTGTTTGTTATTTTATTTTCTGGGGAAATATATATTAATCATGTGTCATATAAATACAGATTTATGGCTTCTCCTTCAAATGTATAATATATAAAATGAGAAGGGAGAGAGCAAATAAACAAATAATGTGATCAAAGGAGCAGAATTCAGACCTAAAGGCAATTTTGAGTTATCAGTTCATCTACTAGCATGTTTTTGGAGGTAGGGGGAATCAGAGAACCAAGAGCCACCCATATGAAACTGTTCAAACCCCAAATGGCAGGTATAAATAGGGCAATGAACAGGTGACTGAACACATGAAAAAACACATGCAGAGCCGATCCTGACCTCCCTGGGGCCCTAAGCAAAATTCTGCTAAGGGGTCCTCCTACCTGACCCATGAGCCATGTAAACCATTTGCCACACATTCACACTTGACACCCCACTGCTCCCACTATAAATCTCCATCCTCTTAAAAAAAGTTTGCTCCTAGAGAATATGCAATAGCAGATATCAGAAATTATGTTTTTACTAGTGTAAAATGTAATTCCTGATATCAAAAATATGGTTACTACTAGAAATCACACTCTTAATATTTACATTTTAAGTATTGAAAACTGAATTCTTGATATCAAAAATCCATAACATGTGAATGTATAAAAGCTTAAATGGCTTGCCATACCGTATCAATGTGTTTTATAGTATGCACGAGAGCAATACTTGATCCCTGATGCTTATTATTTACTGAGGGATGTGCATTCATATTGACCTGGCATTATGCCCACTCCAATGTAAATCCATTGGTTTCCATATTGCATTAACGTTGTTGTAACGATAATTGAGTGAATATAAACATTGTCATTTAGGAGTGCTATCACGCTACTTTTTGTATTGGTCCCCACACAGATGTTGCTGCTGGAAAGCGCGCTTGTAATTCTTGCACGATTGCACGTGCATATGAATGCATGTGCATGCGCGGCGCAGGGATCGAGCTGCCGTTTATAAACACTGTTGCCTTTGCTCTTTTATTCACGCAAATGTTCATGCAATAAATTGTTGTGTGACAGACAGGCCAAGAGATGCACTGGCAGCACTGCACAGCTAATTTAGCTAGTCAGATAGAGACTAGAGACAGAATCACATCAACTTAACTTTTCTGTTATTTGCTCTTGCTGCCAACAAACCTGAAGAGAACACAAGTTTACCTGATTGCTGTTCTCGCATTTCACTCTCATTTTGTTTCTTTTTTCTCTTTTCATGGCCAGATGGATAGCTCCGCTTCATATGGTCATCTACACAGTAAACATTAACACGTGCTGTAAAATGAGGCAGGGGGAGGCGGGGCCTTGTGTAATTTGCGGGGCCCTACGCAATTTGCGTAGTGAGCATATAGAGCCGATCGGCTACACATGACACCAAACAAGGATTAGCAATCCACCTGTAAGCACCCATTGAATGGCAGTTAATTGTCCCAATAGTTCCTTACAACTGGCTTTATATTTATTTATATGAAAATAACTATTACTATAATAAAAACGAGACATTTTTTAACTGTTTAAAATAAATGAAAGAAAACATGAGTTTTTTTAACCTAAATCCAAAAGAGAAACAATGAATAGAGTTGTGTGTGCAAGTCAAGATGGTTCTCAAAGACTACCTACTGATTCTAGTCCCACTTTCTTTCTGATTCATGTGACCCCAAGGATTAAAAGTGTGACCTTAAGGCAAAGTTGTTTCATTTTGTGTCTGAATCCCACGGCTGCTTTTACCAAGCTTGTCTGCTTGTCTACTGACTTCAGGAACAGCCAAAAGTCTATATAAGAATAACAGTCACAATACAGGTATGAATTAATCCCTAACCACGTTATTTATAAAAATAAAAACAGTCACAAGACTGAGACTGTCACGATGTAAAACGGTGAGACAAAGGCAGGTGAGGATTCAAATGCAGTTTTCAGTTTTAATGAACAAAACACAGATGAACAGGCAGGCAAAACAAGGCAGAGCTTGGAACAGAACAGGAAACAAGAACATGGACAGGAAAACACCACATACCAACAACGACCAACACCAGGGAAGTGAATAAACAGAGTAAATGTAGTAAACAGGAACCAATCACAAAGCAGAGACAATCAGAGACAAAGACAAAACACCTGGGGAAGAGATTGAGTGCAAGTAGTGTCCATGGTAACAAATGAGTGGGCGGGGCCAACAATTAACAGCAGGACAAGACAGCAGACAGAAACAGGGCAAAGACACGGACAGACTTATTACAGAGACAGAGTGTGAAGGAGAGGAACATGTGACGTTCTTGTGCTAAGAATTCTTATGAGTTAATTCACAGGTTAATGTGAACAGAATGATTTTCATTTTTTGTATAGATTAGACATGCTATCATCATGGATTAGACATAATCCATGTTCAAATCTCTAGAATTTGTTTTGGATAAAATCACACAACAATATTATAATGAAAAAAATCATTAAATAACAGGAATGAAAGAAATTCATTAATTATTCATTATAAAATGCATTATGGTGCAAAGGTCGAACCTGATAGACTGTGACATTTACAGGTACGTGTCTTGCTGATTAGTAGTCTTAAAAATGAAGATTTAATATTGTGTATGATAAGGTCCCTTTTAGATAACTTGAGTGTGGTTTCTATAAAAACATTTATCCCCTATCCATTTATACAATATGCTTACACTCCACAGACCATTCCTTACACTGAGAAAATCCCTGAAGGGCTGAGAGAAGGAAAGGCTTTGTACTTCCAAGGGGTCGTTTTTTCAAATGGTCAATCGTATGTATTCAATTTATTTATCCACTAATCAATTTTAGTACCAGAAAAACTAATCCACTAATACATTTACTAATACGTTAGTAGATTTTATACATTTAGTACATTTACATTAGACACCCTTATCCAGAGCAATTTACATTTATTTATTTATTTAGTAATATAACTGAGGGTTTAGAGCCTTGATCAAGGGCCTAGCAGCAGTAGCTTGGTGGACCTGGTATTCAATTTCATAACCTTCCATTCATTAGGCCTTTATTGCATTACTTTATTTTGACATGGATTTTCTACTTTTTACAAACAGGTTTATCTTGGATTTTAAAACCGATGAGAGGAGACATCGCTTTTCACTTTAGGCCCTGGTTCAAAATAATTACCTGCTGTAACAGTTTTGTGACAAAGAACTGGCAGTGTGAAGAACATGTACAATATAACATTTCCAAAGGATCAGCATTTGACATTTTTGTTGTGATCAAAACAGAAGACTATGAGAGATGGGAATTAAAAGAATAAGAGAATGTACATAATGTAAATGTGTTTAAAATAATTACCTACAGTGTCTGTTCTGTCCAGATGTATGTAAATACCGATTGTCAAAGTGAATGCAGTTCAAATTCATGGAGATGTCGAAATGAACACTGTTGGTACTGTTGCAGTAAGTTGGATGCATAATAATATTAGTATTTTTCAGATTATTTGTTTTTAAAGTTTATTTTCCTTTATTTTCTTTAGGACCTTTATTTTACACACAAAATGACAAAAAAAATATTTTCAGTCCTTTTACTGACAAACTTAATTATATTTGTTAAATATAAACAAATAAAAATTGATGCCTCTAACACACTCAGAAAGGTTGGAACAGAGCCATGTTAAGCCATGGTTTTATTTTTATTTTTAGTGCTTTGTGCTGTTTTTAGTTGAGGTACATTTCTGTGATTAAACCTCTTACTCAAGTTTAGCCATTTTTACAATCCTCCTGCCTTGATCACCTTCAGATCTACTTGTATATTTGCTACGATATTTTTTTTTTGTCCTAAAAAAGGAACAAACATTTTTCAGAAGTATTCTTCATCCATTGGTTTGAATTTGTATACCTCTGCTCTCTCCAGAACTGGAGCAAATCTACATTTGGTAAGGAACTAAACACTGGCATCTCACACACAAAACTTTCAGACATCCAGTCTAATGTGCCACATCCAGTCTGCAACCCTGTGAGTAACATCATTTAATTTCAGAATGAATGAACATGCCAAAAGATTGTATTTTTATGGTAATCACATGATTAGAGATTTATTGTTATAACATGAATGATGCTTAAACACAACAGAGCAAGCAATATTTGAGATCAATCCCTGGAGGTTTGAGACCTGGTCTGGCTTTGTTCTTCCAAGGGGTTGTTCCATCAGATTGTGAACGGTATGTTAAATGCATATTCATTTCGTTTTAATGAAAGGCAATATGGAATAGATTAGTTTGAAATTTCTCGAGAATCTGGTACAGTCAATGATATGTTAATAAATGTTAAAACAATTTCTTTCAGCTTTGAAATAAATTTTCAGACAGGCCCGACTGACCAAGATGACATCGCTTTCCACTTCAACCCCTGTATGTCCTCTGTGGTCCTTAATAGCTGCAGGAATGGGACATGGGACCAGAACTGGGTGGAGACACCAGGAGGCCCATTTGTCTGTGGAGCAGCTTTTGATATCATCATGGTCGTTAAGCCAGAATGCTATGAGGTGTGATATGGGGAAAATAAATGAGAAGGTAAATACTTTAATAATTGGTTTTAATAAGCTTAAACTTTATTTCTTCAGGTGATGGTGAATGGGCAGGTGTCCTACACGTTCAAGCACCGTATACCGGTGGACAAAGTGACTACACTTTACATTGATGGAGACGTCTTCATGAACAGCTTTGCCATTACTGAATTTGATCATAATTATTATTTTTAATAGTTACAGTGTCTTTACTAAATAGGGTCTAAACAGGATAAAATTAAACAAACAACCTCAGAATAGTGTGGACTCAGTAAAGACTTACTAATGTCAGTGATTAACCATGTGATATGTTTAGCTACATCCAGCCTGCATCAGGAATGTTAAGAGATGCTTTCTTTTTTTTAATAGATGGATGATATGAATCTGAAATTCACCGTCACGAATCCTGCCAATATCTGAGGCTTTGCATCTGTTCCAAATTTACTGCCGTTTATTTTATTTTTTTTGTTATATTCTGAACATCAAAGGTATATCACAGTTTGTGGACATGGTCTGTCTATTTTATTAATCAGTCATTTTTCCCTACTGAGCATTCTTATGTGTTTTTTCTTGCTTATTATTGTTAGAAACAATTGCTATATTTTATTTGCTATAGTTTTATACCTTCATTACAGTAAATGATACAGGTCATTTGTATTACCTGTCTATATAAAGACATCTTTAAAGCATTTTAACATCAGTGCATTATAGCAATTCCTCCATGGCTAACACAGCGAAGTGTACAGTGTTTATTGTAGAGAATAAAACTATATTTACGAAAAAAAATAATAAGAGGTTCAGATAGTAAAATAATTAGTGCGGGGAAGAGTGTAAATATGTAGAAGATTTGATAGTGAGGAAAAAATTTACACACAGTTTGGGTTTGGATTTTGTAACTGAGCACAATGGTGATTGCATCCGTTTTAATTTCATATGCCATTTGGTTTATTAATTGGACCTTCATGCCATATACTGACCGAAGGATCAGTATATGACATATTTTTTTGTGAAAAACACAGAAGGCTATGAGGTATGAGAATTAAAAGTATAAAACAATGCACATAATAAAATTGTTTTTGAAAGAATTACCTATAGTGTTTATCTCCAGATGTATGAGAATGGGCAGAAGTCTTTGAAGCACGTACCTCACATACCAGTGGAGAATATAACTACACTTCACATTTCTGGATATGTCATAATGAACACTGTTGGTATTGTTGCAGTAAGTTTACACATTCACCTTAGAAACTACAATTCACATACAATCACTACTGCTAATGCACAAGGTACAGCAATTTAAAGCAGTTGCTGCAGAGCTCTCAAGTGTCATGCATTTTGAGTGACAATCACTTATTTCGGTCTTTTGTCACGCTCTCCAACCACACCTAGTATTTCTCACACAGAAAAACTTGCTATTTATCACGTATTTAATATGCAGCAGCACCCAAAATGTATCTGTCCGCACCACTCTCTCTATGGAACCGTGCAGGAATCAAGCGCGTCTCCCCTGGAGTTCTTAGTCGAGCTGCCACTTATCAGCCAATAAAAAGAGGCTACACAATAGCCAATCAGAAAATAGCACTATTGTATCTGGGTAAGATTTAACGCAACAACCAATGAAAAAAAAAAGCATATCCTCAAATTGTTCAGCATCATCCTCTTTCACCCACAGAGAAAACCACTGGAGCTGCGAGCATCACTTTGAGCACAGATCTCCTGTTTTAATGTTACAACAAATTTACAACTTGTTTGACACAAACAATGACATTTTGACTGCTGTTAGAGAATGTTTCCAGATAATCAGCATAGGTTTTTCATAAGTGTCTGTAACTTAGCCAACAGTTTTATAGCCTGTTCGCTGACAACACCTGCTCAGAACAAGACCTCTAGGCCCCTGGTTTCTTTTTTCAAAGATGACTGGATTGAACCAATTTGGGAGGCTATCAATGATCGCAGCCTTGCTTTTAGTGCTTCCACCTTCTGATGCTGAGAGGGTATTTTTGATGGTCGGTTTCAACAAAACCTCAACACGAAACAGCTTGTCTCTGTCTTGACCCTAAATATGGCTTGGCATGAGCCGAACTGTTTTAAATGGGAGCCAACATTACAAATGATAAAGGAGTCCAAAAAGGTAACAAACACTTACAATAAACAACACCAGTCATAATCTCTCTCTCTCTCTCTCTCTCTCTCTCTCTCTCTCTCTCACACACACACACACTGTGTATATGCTCTGTATATATACTCTGATGATGTGCATTAGTGGCTGCATTATGAATATTGATATAGAACTGTCGTGTGTGTGTGTGTGTGTGTGGGGGGGGGGGGGGGGTCGGGCACGGTGGCATAGTGGTTTGCACGTTCGCCTCACACCTCCAGGGTCAGGGTTTGATTTGTGTGTGTGGAGTTTGCATGTTCTCTCCGTGCCTCGGGGGTTTCCTCCGGGTACTCCGGTTTCCTCCCCCGTAGTGTGTGAGTGAATGAGAGTGTGTGTGCCCTGTGATGGGTTGGCACTCCATCCAGGGTGTATCCTGCCTTGATGCCCAATGATGCCTGAGATAGGCACAGGCTTCCCTGACCCGAGAAGTTCGGATAAACGGTAGAAAATGAATGTAATGAATGAATGAACTGTATTGTAAAAGAAACAACTAAGATAAGAGTAAAATAATTACGTAAGAGTTTGGAAATCAATCAAGCTGTTTACAGTTTTTTCAGTCACTAACAAGCGTTTGTCCAAACAGTTGTCACATTTTCAAAACTCTAAACACAATTAGCACAGCATCAGTCTTTTGTGGCCATACCATTCACACATTTCATGTCGTTTTCACACAATATGCAATCAGTGAGCACATTTCCACAATGCTTACATTTTCTTAACAGACAAGCTATACCTCCCAACAAAATTATGGATTGTTTTTGTAGTATTCAGGAATGTTAACGCACAACATCCAACAATAGCATAAACAATATTCCAAACCTTAGATACAGTATAAAAACCTCTGCTTCTGCAATAATATCAGTTCAAAAATAATATATCTCAGCTGATAATAAACAAACAATTGAATAATTGACACACACAGCTGATTTATGTTGGGTGAATTGGGCCAACCACAGCTGATTCCAGTCTGGCTAGACTCAGTGGCAGGGGTTATTTTTTCTATTACTATAAAATGAGGACTTTGAGGAGTGATGTTTTTGGAAACAGAAACAGAAAAAGACAAACATTGTAATGTCTGGACATGGAAGAGGAAGAGCAAGGGGCCCAGGGAGAAGACCAGCTCCAGTGAGAGATGCAGGGCCAGGGAAAGTTGCAGTGACCCAACCCAATTTGAGGTGGTAAACGGTTGCCTCCATTATTCGCATCTTTCAACAAAGCAACAGGTACAGGTAAGTATTGCATTTTACATGGATTGTTTCTATTCTCACTTGACATGTCAATAAGGTCATACAGTAATGCATATGTTGATTTTTTTCCCCTCTAAAGAATGCACCGTCTTCCACCCTCTGGGGGAAGAGGAAAGCTCCTCAATAATGAAAAAGAGTTTGCCATTGTAGAAATGGTTGTTGCAAATAATGTAATAAAACTGCATGAAATTAAAACTAGAATTGTGGAGGACTATGAGATATTTGGCAATATAGAAAGGATCAGCCTCACAACCATTACACAGACATTGTCCAAACACAGAGTGCGGATGAAGCAGCTCTACACTGTTCCATTTGAGAGGAACAGTGAGAGAGTCAAGGAGCTACGACAACAATATGTCCAGGTATAGTGTATATTCAATTCAATGTCTAGTTCTATAAGCTTTGCACTTTGCAAGTAGGTAACCTACACAGTAATGGTATACAGTAATGACATGATATACATAAACTTTGTTTCAGAGAGTTATGGAAGTGAAGGCCAACCAGGCCCCTCATGAATTCATTTACATAGATGAGGCAGGATTCAATCTATCCAAAAGGCGTCGACGTGGACAAAATATAATTGGAAAAAGGGCCACAGTTGATGTGCCAGGACAAAGAGGGGCAAACATTACCATCCATCCATCTTCTACCGCTTATCTGGGGCCGGGTCGCAGGGGCAGCAGTCTAAGCAGGGATGCCCAGACTTTCCTCTCTCCAGACACTTCCTCCAGCTCTTCCGGGGGAATACCGAGGCGTTCCCAGGCCAGCCGAGAGACATAGTCCCTCCAGCATGTCCTAGGTCTTCCCCGGGGCCTCCTCCTGGTTGGACATGCCCGGAACACCTCCCCAGGGAGGCGTCCAGGAGGCATCCGAAACAGATGCCCGAGCCACCTCAGCTGACTACTCTCGATGTGGAGGAGCAGCGGCAACTCTGAGCTCCTCCCGAGTGACCGAGCTCCTCACCCTATCTCTAAGGGAGCGCCCAGCCACCCTGCGGAGGAAACTCATTTCGGCCACCTGTATCCGGGATCTCGTCCTTTGCGGTCATTACCCAAAGCTCATGACCATAGGTGAGGGTAGGAACGTAGATCGACTGGTAAATAGAGAGCTTCTCCTTGCTCAGCTCTTTCTTCACCACAAGAGATCGGTATATTGACCACACCACTGCAGAAGATACACCAATCCGCCTGTCGATCTCCCGCTCCATCCTTCCCTCACTCGTGAACGAGACCACAAGATACTTAAACTCCTCCACTTGAGGCAGGAGCTCTCCACCATCCTGAAGCGGGCAAGCCAACCTTTTCCGACAGAACCATGGCCTCAGACTTGGAGGTGCTGATTCTCATCCCCGCCGCTTCACACTCGGCTGCAAACCGTCCCAGTGCATGCTGAAGGTCCTGATTGGAGGAACCCAGCAGGACAACATCATCTGCAAAAAGCAGAGACGAAATCTTGTGGTCCCCAAACCGGACTCCCTCCGGCCCCAAAACACTCAGCCCAATGAGGAGAAGCGCCTCACGTGTATTCTGGTCATGTCACGCAACGTCACGTGAAGCCTCACCCCCAAAATATGCAAAATCAAAAAATTTCCACAACATTGACATGTCATATATCAAAACACTCAGGACAATGAGGGTATTTGCATCATGGGTATTCGGATCATGTCAAATTCTCATGTCTGCTTGCCTCCAAAAGTATTGGCACCCAAGAGGTCCAGTAGCTTTAACAATCTTTCGGTCCACTTGCCTCCAAAAGTAACACTGACCCTTATGACCACTCGCCTCCATAAAGCACCGGCCTTTGCGAATACTTGAACCGTCAAAGCCAACATCAATGATTGTTGTGACTCACTTTACAAATTTTAGTTTTTTTTGGCCTTTAAAAAAGAGGTAAAGAGAGAAAGATTCTGCCTCATCCTTGCAGAACTGTCAGGAGAAGTGAACCAAGGCTGTGCTGCTCGGAGAATGGAATCTCTCTCGTTTGTTTTCCCCAAAATTTTAAATTCTTCAGATTTGTTAAAGTCCTGTAGAGCTGCTAGGTAGGAGTCCTCATGCTTTAGAGATGTAAATGACAAACATACCACCACATCAACATCAGGATGAAAACAGATGGAATTTAATGACCCTGATGATTTCACAACTGTGAGGTCCTTTAACCCAACTGTATAGGAGCTCAGTATGTTTAATTCAGTTGTAATGTCATCTAACCATTTGTTCATGATGCTTACATTGAAGGGTGATGTGTAATGGATGCTCAGGATGTCCCTTAGTGTCTTGTCCTCTTGTTTCCCACCACGAATAGCTGGCAGAACTCTGAACAGTGCCTTCTTTAACAAATTTATATAATTTCTGTGTAATGCCTGAAATTTTTGCAACCTGTCCTTTAGATCAGAGAAATCATCTGTTATGTGTCTTTTGATCAAATCATTGCATATTCTCTCCTTTTTACCAAATTCCTCCAGCAAACTTTCTGTTTCACACAACAGGCTCAAAACAATTTGTCTCACCAACTTTGAAGCTTTCTCATCCAAAAGATTGAGAGGATACAGCCACATTGTCAGAGGCACACCTTTACCTTGTTGTTCCAGCAAAACAGGCACTTTCTTGAACACTTTCAGTGCTTCCTTGTATGTGGTGGGGTTTTTCAAGTTTAAAATGTGATAATATTCTCAGCCATTTTGTTTTCATCTTCAGTCATGTTAAGGGATGATTGCCCCTCAAGGGAAATGCTCTTGACCACTGCATGAAGGTTTCCTTCAATTTTCTGTTTGTGCTCATTTTCTGCACTTGTATAATGAAACACCATGAAAACCTGAGCTCCATACAGTACAGCTGTAACTACATGAGTGGTTGTTTTCTGGTCAAATACTTGTGGGTAGGTGATATTACCGAGCTCCTTCATAGTTAGCTGTTCAAATGTTGTCTGGCTGTACTGCATAGTAACTCTGCACTTACATGCATGATACATAGAAAAAATATAGTCTGAGGAAATGACCAAAATGAAATGTAATTATAAGTTGATAATTTAATAAATGAAAATTGTAACTCTGTAAAGCAATAAAACATGTTGCATTATATGGTTATAAAATATTTAGCTTTAGAATGTTAACAGTAACTGTAACATCATCATCATCATCCCATTTATCTTTTCCAATAACTTCACAGTACCAGGTGAATTCTTAGTAAATTTAACAATACACTCTAAGCCACAGCTGGCAAATATTATCACCATGGAAATTCAATTCTGAAGTAGGTTTGTGTATCCAAAGTTTTAATCCCATACATTTATTATTTAATAATTTATCAAATAATCATTTGCTTGTTTCAGCCTCCATAAGGCAGTGACTATATGGTAATACAATTCAACACATTAGGTTTGATTTTTTCAAACATTTGTTTTGTCTGCAAATCTTTAGTCTGCAAATAAGTAATTAAATGACGTTGATGTAAACTGCACCTGGAATAAAGGAGTCACTCTGGCAATCATACAGCATGCCAGGATACAGAGGTCTTCCCAGGGCAGCGATTTGCATGCATTTGGAAGAGAAACGACCAGAAATTGAGAAGCGAAATTAAAAAGATTTGAAAATGCATAAAACTGTCAATGATGATTAAGACCAAATTTATGTAATAATTAAGGGGAAAATGATCAAAAAGTGTATTGTATGATGCATCTAAAAATTACAAATTGTTTTCATTCATTTTTAGTAGCCCCTTTATCCTGGCCTGGATAATAGTGGATCAGGATCTTTATCCTGGCGTGGATAATAGTGGATCAGCATGCACACATATTCAAACACTTATTCACAGTTATTTGCAAATGTTTCTTAGCCATATGTCTCAAGATCCTTCCCTGCTAAAAAGAAACAGCATTGCTGGTCCAGCATAAGGTATGTTTTGCATGCTGGGACCAGCTTGGGGTGGTGGTATGCTGGTCCAGCATTAGGTGCTGATTGCTGGTTTGCTGGCCAACCAGCCTGGGATGCCGGTGTGCTGGCCGACCAGCCTGGGATGCCGGTGTGCTGGACAACCAGTCTGGGATGCTGGTGTGCTGGTCAACATATGTTGTCTATGATGCTAGTATAATCCCAGCAAGACCACAACAAAGAAATAAAGAATAGAATAATAAAAAATAATAAAGAAGAACATTCAGGATATTCCTATCATTTACATGGCTTTCTTTCTTTAAATATATACTGTATATACACACACATTACATATGTATATGTATAAGTTTGTTTAAAATATTTATTGGACAATGATATTTGCCATCACACTGTAATTTACACACGTGCACAAATAATGTTACACAATATAACCTTTACAACACTTATTTTTGGTCTTAGCTTCCACTCTCTCTTTTAGCGAGTAACAAGTATGTGGTGGCGATGACCATGTTTTTTTAAGAGGTGCTACCCGGAGTCGTTTGCCTTTAGACAACTCCTGCTCTATTCTCTGAAAAATTATAGAAACAAAATAAGAAACAAAACTATGCTGCTTGGTAACATTACAGCTTTACTAAAAAAAATACTTCTTAACTGAGACTAATGGATATCAAAAACCATCATTCTGTATTATTTATATGCTGCTTCCCTCATGAGCCCGGGAAGTCAATATTTGTTGGTATTACTGTATTTAATTTGTGGAGACACTTTAATCCTTATCGAACGATTTTTAAATGTTTTTATTCTTTGTTATTCAAAGCATTTTTTGAGCTTTGTTATTTCAGATCTTTATAAAAAAAAAGAGGGAGCAAAATAAATAACACACTTATATTTAAATATATCCCAATATATTGTGTTTTAATCTTATATTAATGTGTTACATAGAAACATACACAAGCAAAAATAAAGGTTGTTCCCATAAAGCTCATTCCAGCAAGATCATACTGGTTAACCAGCTACACCAGCCCCATTTTGCTTAATAACACCATGACTATGCTGGCCACCCATCTATAACAGCACTATGCCAGCACTATAGCAGCACTATACCAGCACTGACCAGCATTATACCAGCACTATACCAGCATGAACCAGTAAAAACCAGCCTGGACCAGCATGGAATTCATGAAGGTTTATGCTGGATTTTTCAGCAGGGTTCTTAGTCTCTAAATTCTGGATATAGCCTGCACAGTTACATAATAAGGTCTAAATCTGTGCTAGAATGTGCCCTAATAATAAATAACTATGCTATTCCATGAAGTTAGCCATGTAAATTCACACATTCATATTTTTTAAGATTTTATTTACTGTAGCATATGAAACAGACCAGACCAGTTTTTGTTAATAGGAAAAGGGGGAGGAACATTGTTTCATTTCACTATGTACTGCGTCAGATATCTGTTAGAAATGATAATTAAAGCTTCTTTACTTGACTTATCAAGTAAAAAAAAAAGCCCGACAGAAAAAAAAACCCCGCAGGAGCAACTGAGAACCCATCTGTATGTTACTCCTATTATAAGGAAGTTAATGGCATAATAACGCAATCAGGACTTTTACTTGAATAACATCATAGTTTATCTTGTATGTCAATGTCTACACATTTTCATCATATAATTTTAAGTGTTTAGCTACGGCTTACTGAGACAAAGATTAACCTTTAACCTGGCAGTGAAAATTAAACCAAGACAAGACACACACTGTAAGAAATTACAGAAATTGCACCCAAATTCCACTCCAAGGTACACATCTAAAAGAGCTCTTTTTGTACCTCTGGGGGCCGAAGGGGAACAAGCTAATGCAGGGCTTCACACCGACACTGGGCACCTGCCCAAAAATGGGAGGTGTGATCTGTATTAATTAAGGAAGTGATGTGATGCTTCAGGGCCAAAATCATCAAAGGGGGGACTGTAAGAAATTACAGAAATTGCACCCAAATTCCACTCCAAGGTACACATTTAAAAGAGCTCATTTCTAAGAAGTATCATAAGGTAATACATTTAGGACACTAAACATATAAACTTGATTCAATTATAAATATGGGAATGGTAGCAGGACATTAAGGATCACCACGAACAAAGGGTTTAAAGTGACCACTTGGTTGATAACAATTGTAACAATGCCAAGACAAGGTGTACGTGACCATGGATAACATTTAAAGACATCAGCTAGACAACAAGGTGTAGCCCAGCCATTTGGGAGACGTTCAGTTCTTACACTCAATACACATTCAAAGCAGAACTTCATTTAAATTACCGAAATGGAAAACTGTATAAAATGCTTGAGCAGGATTTGCTGGGGGTTCTTATTGACTCCGATGAACCCAAAGTGCGTCATGTATTTTGTCACTGCTCTGCTGGAATAAACTTCTTGTTCTTCATTAAGATCTTCATCATAATTTTATTTTTACACCACGCATCTTTATTTCTTACAACACACACTAAGAGAGTGAGAAACGGAATTTTGCTGTACATATCCAGATATCACTCTTTCTGTCTCCCTTCCCCCTCATTCTTTTACACAACCTGCTCTCTCTCTTTCTCTTAAATGAAATAAAGTGTGTGAATATGTATATATGTGACTGAGATGCAGAAAATTTTATTTAACATGGGAATCCACCACTGTTTTCATAGTTGTTATGGCCCGTCTAGGTCGGGCTGCATCATACAGGTAATAATGAATGAAAAGAAAGGGGAAGTATGAAGTATTGCTTGCTAAACTGAAGACCACACGAAGTCTTTAGCTATTGACTCTGCAGAAAGTTGTTCGACTACTGTGCACTGTGTGCATCAGCATGCCCTGACCCAGCTCTGTGATTTTACATGGCCTACCACTTCGTGGCTGAGTTGCTGTCATTCCCAATTGCTTCCACTTATGTTATAATACCACTAATAGTTGACTGTGAATATTTAATATTGCACAGGTGGCAAGCTATCCCAGTACCATGATTGAATTCACTGAGATCCTGATAGTGGCCCATTCTTTCACAAATATTTGTAGAGGCAGTCTGCATGCCTAGGTGCCTGATTTTATACACCTGTGGCCAGGAAAGTTATCTGAACACATGAATTCAATAATTTGGAGGCGTGTCACAAAACTTTGGTCAATATAATGTAGAAATGCTTGCACGAAATCAAAGCACCTAGGTGGGCATAACATAATCGGAGTGCACGTTTCCTCAGTACTTTGAACTCAATGAACTTAAAGGGGCTAGAAGCAAGGTGCAGAAAGATCACCCTGACAGTGTTTATTTAAATCTGGAACATTGGTGTCATCTGGTGGTACAAGAAGTAAAAACAAAATACAAAACACAAAAACAAAAAACAAATACTGTAAACAAAATAACAAATTATAAAACACATCAATTCAGGAAACAAAATAACAAATCACAAACCAAAAGACAATGTTTTAATAATCCATTACATCTTAAAAATAGGGTACATAAAGGAAATGTAAACTGGAATATGCCAAATTCGTTACACAGTTATTTTTAAAAAATCATCATAAAGTATACAGTCCCAATTGATCACACCATTAAAGATTATTTTAGGTTGACCTACTCTATGGTCCCAGTAAAAAATCCAGCTCTTTTACTGTGGAATATTTTTATAATCCCCTTTTTAAATATTGCTTTAATAATTTATTGCATTTCATTAGGCCTCCAGACAAGAAAAAAAAGCCAAACATTTGTAAATATTTCACACTTTTGCCTTCGCCTATGCAATATGCCTTCGCCAAGCAGAGTGCAAAATATGATCTAGCAAAATGATGCTACTCCCACACACACACACACACACACAGTCAAATACAGTTTAGAGCATTGGGCATTGCAATTCAGTTGGCCTCCAGACAAAAAAAAGCTACACATTTGTAAACATTTCACACACACACACACACACACACACACACACACACACACACACACACACACACACACGTTGTCTTTTCATATTAAAAATATATTTGTTTCCTCTCTTATTTATGAATTTAGTTGCATCAGTCAGCTTTGGCCTGACATATGCTGAGTAATGTTTATGTTCATTTATCAGTCAGTGGTTATCAAAATAATATCTAATAATTTCTGCTTATTTTACTCAAAACATGGCAAAATTTCAAAAGGTTTATCATTCATAAATTAAGTACAATAAAAAAAACATAAGGAGGTAAACAAAGTTTTATTCACATGAAATTATGGCATGTGTAATGACGAGGAGGCATACTGCTGGGGATCCATTTGCAGCAGAGTTTATTCAAGTACAAACACAGATCGGAGTCAAACAGGCGGGGGTCAGAACCGGCAAAACACAATAGCAAAGAGAGAGCAGAATCTGAATCGGGGACAGGCGGCAAACAGTCAGAAGAGTCAGGAAGAGAGAGCAGAGTAACAACCGGAAAAACAGAACACAGAAAATGCTCAGAAAGACTGTAGTAACACAAGTTGAGACCTCGCACCGGTATGGAGTAGAAGCGTGGTATTTATGTGAATGGGAATGAGAGACAGGTGGTGGAGTAATCAGGAGGCGAGGTGGCTGATGGGGAGTGTAGTGCGGAAGTGCACTAGTACTCCGGAGACGCGTCTCTAGGGCGACGCTCCCGCGGTGGTTCGTTGCTCATGACAGAGCCCCCCCCTGCGAGCGGCTCCCGACGCGAAAACGTTCGGGACGCCGGGGTCGGCCCTGTGGACGGGGCGCTGGTTTCTCTGGGTGCCGTTGGTGGAACTCGGTGGCGAGCGACGGGTCCAACATGTCCCTCGCCTTCTCCCATGAGCGTTCCTCCGGGCTGAACCCCTCCCAATCGACCAGGTATTCTAAGTGGCCCCCTCGGCGTCTGGAGTCGAGCAGTTCACGGACCTGATACGCTTCTTCGCCATCGACCATCAGCGGTGGCGGCGTGGGCGGAGCAGTGGTGGATTCCGGATCCTCCCTCGGCTCAACGGCCGGTTTCAGCAGCGAAACGTGGAAGGTGGGTGAGATGCGGTAGAAGGTTGGTAGTGAGAGGCGGTATGCGACGGGGTTAATGCGTTTGAGGACTCGGAACGGGCCCACGTACCTGGGACTGAGCTTACGGCAGGGTAGGCGGAGCCGGATGTCACGGGTCGAGAGCAAAACCCACTGGCCGGGTTGGTACTCAGGGTGTTCCCGGCGGTGTCTGTCAGCCTGGGCTTTTTGCGTTCGGACAGCTCTCCGTAGTTGTCGGTGGGCTGCGGCCCACGTTTCTTCGCTCCGTCGGAACCAGTCGTTAACAGCTGGTAGGTCGGTGAGCGTGTTGGACCAGGGGAATAAAGGAGGTTGGTACCCGAGGACGCACTGAAAGGGTGTCAGGCCGGTGGTGGGTTTAATGAGGGAGTTTTGCGCGTATTCTGCCCACATCAGATACAGGCTCCACTCGTTCTGACTGTGGTGACAGTATGTTCGGAGAAAACGGACAATCTCCTGGTTGAGGCGCTCCGTCTGACCGTTAGATTGGGGGTGGTACCCTGAAGTGAGACTGATGTTAATGTCGAGTCGCTTGAAGAAGGCCCTCCAGACCCGTGAGGTGAACTGAGGACCTCGGTCCGAGACGATGTCTTCTGGAAGGCCATAAAAGCGGAAGACTTGGTTGCATAGCAGCTCCGCGGTCTCGAAGGCGGTGGGAAGTTTGGTTAGTGGGATTAACCGGCAGGCTTTCGAGAATCGGTCGATAACGGCCAGAATGGTGGTGTAGTTGTTGGATCGAGGCAGATCTGTGATAAAGTCCAACGCGATGTGGGACCAGGGACGCTGGGGAATAGGCAGAGGTTGCAGCAAGCCCGCAGGTAACTGATGAGAAGCCTTGGAGGCGTGGCACGCCGCACAGCCGTGAACATACTTGAGTGTGTCTGCGTTTAGCGAAGGCCACCAGAACTCATTCTGGACCAGGTGGGTTGTTGCGGTTATGCCGGGGTGGCGGGAGGCCGGATTCGTGTGCAGTAGGGTCAGGAGCGGGGTACGCAGGTGCTCCGGCACATACGTTTTGCTGGCCGGGCATTCGATCAGAGGTTGCGTTTGGGTGTTGGCGTCGGTGATCTCGGTCATAATGTCCCACTGAACGGGTGCTAGGATGCGAGTCTCGGGTAGGATCGGTTCGGTGGGGTTGTGTTGGACCGATTCTCGGTGCATGTGTGACAGGGCGTCGGCTTTGACGTTCTTACTCCCCGGTCTGTACATCACGGTGAATAGGAACCAGGTGAAGAACATAGCCCACTGGGCCTGGCGTGTGTTCATGCATTTGGCAGAACGCAGGTACTCCAAATTATGATGATCCGTGAGGACTGTGAATGGGTGCTGTGCGCCTTCCAGCCAATGCCGCCACTCCTTAAACGCTGCTTTTATTGCCAGAAGTTCGCGATCTCCCACGTCGTAGTTCCGTTCTGCTGGGGTCAGTTTACGGGAGAAGTAGGCACATGGGAACATTTTGTCGGTGGGTCCCTGACGCTGGGAAAGGATGGCGCCGATTCCCGTGTTGGAGGCGTCCACCTCGACGGTGAATGGCCGGTTCGGATCCAGGTAGTGGAGGATCGGGGCTGAGGTGAAACTCTCCTTCAGCTGCCTGAATGCCAAGTGCGCCTCCGGTGACCAGGTGAGTTGAGCGGGTCCTTGTCTTGTCATCGAGGTGAGAGGTGCCGCGATGGTGCTGAAGCCACGGATAAAGCGGCGGTAGAAATTGGCGAACCCTAGGAAGCGTTGTAGTTCCTTGATCGTCCGTGGCCTGGGCCACCGCAGCACTGCTTGCACTTTAGTGTCATCCATGGCGACCCCCTCTGCCGAGATGATGTACCCCAGGAAGGACGTTGAGGTCTGGTGAAACTCGCACTTCTCCGCCTTGGCGTACAGATGGTGCTGAATGAGACGCTGCAATACTGCCCTCACGTGTCTGATGTGTTCCTCTTTGCTTTCCGAGTAGATGAGAATGTCGTCGATGTAGACAATTACCCGGCGGTCGAGCATGTCCCGGAACACATCGTTAATGAATGATTGGAAGACCGCTGGGCTGTTCGATAGGCCGAACGGCATGACCAAATATTCGTAGTGGCCTGATTGGGCCGAGAAGGCGGTTTTCCACTCGTCCCCCTGTCTGATGCGGATGAGGTTATACGCCCAGCGGAGGTCGAGCTTGGTGAAATACCGCGCGCGGCGGAATTGCTCCAGAGCTGACGGCACGAGCGGCAGGGGGTACTGAAACTTCACGGTCATGTCGTTGAGAGCTCTGTAGTCAATGCAGGGTCAGAGCCCCAAGTCTTTTTTCTTAACGAAGAAGAACCCTGATGACGCCGGGTACACGGAAGTGCGAATGAAACCCTTCTTTAGTTCTTCCTGGATATATTCGTTCATGGCCGCAGACTCAGTTTGTGAAAGGGGGAAAATTCTTTCCCTGGGTGGTGTAGCTCCTGGCAGTAGGTCAATGGCACAGTCACAGGCGCGATGTGGGGGCAGCTCCGTGGCCTTGGCTTTACTAAACGCCTCCACAAGGTCTAGGTACTCGTCGGGGAGATTGGAGATGTCAGAGGTGATTGGCGCGGTGCCTGTGGTGTTAAGCTGGCACGGCTCCGTTGGGTCCCGGCGGTGTGTGTCACAGGTGCTGCCCCAGCCGGTGATGCGCAGATCGGTCCAGGAGATGGTCGGGTTGTGGAGTCGAAGCCATGGTAGGCCGAGAATGAGGGCGTGCCGGGGGGAGTGGATGAGGTGGAAGAAGAGACGCTCTTGATGCTGGTCCCCCACCTGCAGGATGAGATTTTTGGTGCGGTGTGTGATGCGTCCTTCTTTTAATGGTCGTCTGTCTATCGCCTCCACCGCTAAGGGAAACACAGAGGGAATTATCGGAACGTTGTGAGTATGAACAAAATCCCAAGACATGAAGTTCCCAGCTGCACCTGAGTCAACGAGTGCAAGGGCTTCGACACTCTGCCCGTGAATCTCGAGCCGTACACTAATTTGCGCGCAGTTCGATGATCGGGGGGTGACGGAGTGTGAACTCACCGGGTTATCCAGTCGTTGCGGTGGTTAGGTTGGGCAGGTTGGCAGTCGGTGTCCCGGTTCTCCGCAGTAGAGGCGGAGGCGGAGGCGGAAGCGGCGTTCTCGTTCCTCTGGCGTGAGGCGCGTGTAGTCGACCTGCATGGGCTCGGGGTACTCGGTGCGCACGGGGCGTGTGACGGTGCGCGGAGGGGTTCGGGCTCGCCGGGAGCGCATGAGATTATCCAGTTGGATGGAGAGATCCACGAACTCAGATAGGCACCGTCCCTCATCTCGACAGGCCAGTTCAGCTTGGAGGTTAGGATTTAAACCCTTGTGCTAGAGCAGTCGCAGTGGGCGTTCCTCCCAGCCTGCTTCGGCGGCGGGGGTGCGAAACGCTAGGGCATACTCCGCAGCGGTGCGATCGCCCTGTGACACGGCCAGCAGGCGCTCCTCCGTGCTCTCCCCAGAGGCGGAGTGGTCAGAGACCGTGCGAAACTGGGTGAGGAATGCCGCGAACGAGGGGAAGGCGTTCTCTCTCCACACCGCGGTGGCCCAATCCAAGGACTTACCCGTGAGCAGGGAGCAGACGAAGGCTATACGGCTGTTTTCTGTAGCGTACAGGGTAGGTTGCTGCGCAACGAACAGCAAGCACTGCATCAGGAAGCCCCGGCATCCTCCGGGTTCACCGCTAAACTTCTCCGGGAAGGCGAGGTCTCCTGTAATGACGAGGAGGCGTACTGCTGGGGATCCATTTGCAGCAGAGTTTATTCAAGTACAAACACAGATCGGAGTCAAACAGGCGGGGGTCAGAACCGGCAAAACACAATAGCAAAGAGAGAGCAGAATCTGAATCGGGGACAGGCAAAAGGTTGGGGCAGGCGGCAAACAGTCAGAAGAGTCAGGAAGAGAGAGCAGAGTAACAACCGGAAAAACAGAACACAGAAAACGCTCAGAATGACTGTAGTAACACAAGTCGAGACCTCGCACCGGTATGGAGTAGAAGCGTGGTATTTATGTGAATGGGAATGAGAGACAGGTGGTGGAGTAATCAGGAGGCGAGGTGGCTGATGGGGAGTGTAGTGCGGAAGTGCGCTAGTACTCCGGAGACGCGTCTCTAGGGCGACGCTCCCGCGGTGGTTCGTTGCTCATGACAGCATGTTTGTGTGTGTGTGTGTGTGTGTGTGTGTGTGTGTGTGTGTGTGTGTGTGTGTGTGTGTGTGTGGCCTGTTGTTGGTTGATCAGATGTCATCAGGTTGCCAAAATAGATATTACAAGTGTAAAATAGATATTACACACAGAATGGTGATCATTGTAGAATTTTTGATTCATAAGCATTCAAGTCAATTTTATGATACCTTTAAGGAAGAAGCCATAAATATTTTTTTTTTATTTGACACGATTCATTCATTTTGATCCATAAAATAAAGAAAAAACAAAAAATTAAGGCACATGCTGATTTATTTGCCCCTGTTATGTCATGTCATGATTTTCTAAATGCACAACAGAGCTTGACATTAGTCAAATGGTGTACTTTAAAAAGGGTGTTTTACTGACTAGTGCAGTGGTGATTAGAATTATTATACTTATAATCGGTACATTGTTGAAATGCTTTAATGAAGTAAATAGTTTCTCTATTTGTAATAACAAAGCAAGCAAGTCATAAAACACACCATAATACATTTGGGTAAGAGGTATAATTAGTCAGTAGAGTACAGTACAGTACAGTACAGTCCTACAGGTGAAATAAGGAATTACATCAGTATTTAAAGAGGAACTGACAACTTCTATAAGAAACTCTGTCCACTTCCACCTTGTATTTGGTGTTAGAATTGTGGGATGTTTTCTGTTTTATTATTATAAGAACAATTAACTAATAAACTATTGCTTTGTTCTAATAGCTAATTTTCAATCCTCTGTTTCACTGAATTTATGTTTATAGTCTCTGTTATTGTAAAATGGATCTATCTAAAAGGATATGTCTATCTTACTGTGTGTTAGCCATGGAAGAATTGCTATAATGCACTAATGTTATAATGCTTTAAAGATGTCTTTATACAGACAGATAATACAAATGACCTGTATCATTTACTATAATAAAGGTATAATAAAACTATAGCCAATAAAATATAGCAATTGTTTCTAACAATAATAAGCAAGAAAAATCACATAAGAATGCTCAGTAGGAAAAAAAGACCGATTACTAAAATAGACACACCATGTCCACAAACTGTGATTATACCTTTGATACTTTGTTCAGAATATAACACCAAAAAAAAAAAGGCAGTGAATTTGGAGCAGATGCAAAGCCTCAAATATTGGCAGGATTGGTGACGGTGACTTTCAGTTTCATATCATCCACCTAATAAAAAAAGAAAGCATCTCTTAACATTCCTGATGCAGGCTGGATGCAGATAAACATATCACATGGTTAATCAGTGACATTACTAAGCCTTTACTGAGTCCACACTATTCTGGGGTTGTTTGTTTAGTTTGATCCTGTTGTAATGATGCATCGTGAGATGGAGGATCCATTTGCACGCTTTAATAAGAAACTCGTGGTACAACAGGCTTTGGTCAGAATCGGCAAACACAAAAGACAAAATCAGAATCAATAATACAGGCAGAAGGTCAGGGCAGGCGGCAAACAAACATAAATCAGAGAAACAGAATAAAGTCAGAAACTGTGAAAACATAGGACAAAAACGCTCAGACCGATAGCAGAGACAAATTGAGACTTTGCACTGGGGTAAAGTTCAAGTTCAAGTTTTATAGGAAATGGGTAATTGGCCGCAGGTGGCGGTGTAATCAGGCCCGGAGCGGGAATTATGGGAGATGCAGTCCAGAAGCGCATAGTACTCAGGCAAAGGTTCCCTCTGGTGGTGGTCGGGGAAGACGAGGCAGGTGTCTCGGCCATGACAGAGCCCCCCCCTGCGAGCGGCTCCCGAAGCAAGGATATGTACGATGTCAGCACCATCCGCGAGGTCAAGGAGCCGGCTTCTCTGGATGAGCTTGGTGGAACTCCGCGGTGAGCGAGGGGTCCAGGATGTGCCTTGGCTTCACCCAAGAGCATTCCTCCAGACCGTACCCCTCCCATTCGACCAGATATTCAAGTTGGCTGCCCCGGGGCCTGGCATCCAGTAGGCTGCAGACCTGGTACGCTTCTTCGTCGCCGATCAACAGAGGCGGTGGCACCGGTGGGTCAGCAGTCTCCTCCTGCTCCGTTCTCGGGCTGTCGGTGGGCTTGAACAGCGAGACATGAAACATCAGGGAAATACAGTAGGTGGGAGGCAGCGCCAAGTGGTATGACACAGGATTCACCTGTTCGATGATTTTTAATGGACCCATGAACCTGGGGCTGAGCTTTCTGCAGGGAAGGTGGAGCCGAATGTCACGGGTGGAGAGCCACACCTACTGTCTGGGATGCTGTCTACTATGCCTGTCGGTGTGGCGTTTCTGCTGTCTGATGGCTCTCTGAAGCTGGTGATGAGCCTCGCTCAAGGTTTTCTCGCTCCTACGGAACCAATCATCCACAGCAGGCAGATCAGAGCTCTTTGGCGGTCTGGGGTCAGAGCCACTTCAACACCGCCTCCACTTTCGAGTCATCCATGGTGACCCCTCCGGCGGAGATGACATACCCCATGAACAACGTGGAGGTCTTGTGGAAATCGCATTTATCGGCTTTAGCGTATAATGTCGAATCAGGCGCTTCAGTACAGCTCTCACATGCTGGACGTGTTCTTCAAATGACTCGGAGTGGATGAGAATGTCATCGATGTACACAATTACCCACTGATCCAGCATATCTCGGAACACATCGTTAATGAAGGATTGAAACACGGACGGACTGTTAGCAAGGCCGAACGGCATAACCAAATATTCATAATGGCCAGACTGAGTGGAGAAAGCGGTTTTCCACTCGTCCCCCTTACGAATATGAATAAGGTTATAAGCGTTGCGTAGGTCCAATTTTGTAAAGAACTTGGCCCTGTGTAGCTGTTCCAAAGCTGAGGGGAGAAGTGGGATTGGGTAGCGGAACTCCATAGTGATCTCGTTCAGTGCTCGATAATCTATGCATGTGCGGAGCCCCCCATCTTTCCTATTTACGAAGAAGAACCCGGGCGACATCGGCAACATGGAATGCCGAATGAATCCCTTCTTTAGCTCCTCCTTGATATATTTATTCATGGTTTTGGTTTCTGGATATGACAACGGGAAGATTCTGCCATTGGGTGGCATGGTATTGGGCAACGGCTCGATGCAGCAGTCAATGGACTGGTGAGGTGGTAGCTTGGTGGCCTTGACCTTGCTAAACACCTCGGCGGGATCGTGATATTTGGCCGGAAGGTCGAGAATGACTGGATTGTCGGGTATGGCAATCGCAGAGTATAGTGGCAGGAGTGCTTCGGGGGCCTGGCATCGTCGAGCGCAGCTCCCATTCTAGGTTATGATCCATGGTTCTCTTCACAAAATGACCGGTTTGTGGAGCCTCAGCCAAGGCAGGCCTAGGATCAGGGAGTGATGAGGAGAATTAATGACATGAAACTGAATCATTTCGCTGTGACGAGGGCCCACTTGTAATTCAAGTTTCTCGGTGACTAATCTTATCCGTCCCTCTCTGAGAGGTCGACTGTCAATTCAGCTTGTGGCTCGTGGTTCAGACCTTTGCAGCAGAGGAGCTTGAGGGGCTAGCGCATATTCCGTGGTGCTGCGGCTGCCCTGGCTAATGCTCAGAAGGAACTCCCCAGCACTCTCTCCTCTAGCGGAATGTTCAAACACGCTGCGGAACTGGGTGATGAAGTGATTGAAAAAGGCGACTTCGCAGGGCTGAGACAAGTTCACCTGTGAGCGCGGTGAGATGAGCCAACTGCTGGGGTTGGTCGTCGGTGTGCTGGATTTGGATGAATACCCAAATGAAAGAATTTGTTTTAACATTTATTATTTATTACCATATTTTTGCCTATACAAGATTATCTTGAAAATGTCAAACTAATCTATTCCATATTCCCTTTCATTCAAACTGTCATTAAATAAATATGCATTTAACATACTGTTCACAATCTGATGGAACAACCCCTTGGAAAAACAAAGCCAGACTAGGTCTCAAACCTCCAGGGATTGGTCGCAAATATGGCTTGCTCTGTTGTGCTTAAGCATCATTCATGTTATAACAATAAATCTCTAATCATATGATTACCATAAAAATACAATCTTTTGGCTTGTTCATTCATTCTGAAATT
Organism: Tachysurus fulvidraco; assembly: GCF_022655615.1. Classification (NCBI taxonomy): domain Eukaryota; kingdom Metazoa; phylum Chordata; class Actinopteri; order Siluriformes; family Bagridae; genus Tachysurus; species Tachysurus fulvidraco. The sequence continues at coordinate 13,365,075 of NC_062535.1, read as the reverse complement.
AAATGATACTCACAGGGTTGCAGACTGGATGTGGCAAATTAGACTGGATGTCTGAAAGCTTTGTGCGAGTGATGTTTGTCTTTAGTTCCTTAACAAGCATAGATTTGCTCCAGTTCTGGAGACAGCAGAGGTATACAAATTCAAACCCATGGATGAAGAATACTGTTTGTTCCTCATGTATGACACAAAACAATCGTAGCAAATATACAAGGAGATCTGAAGGTGATCGAGGCAAGAGGATTGTAAAAATGGCTAAACTTGAGTAAGAGGTCAATCACAGAAATGTACCTAAAAAAAACCAGCACAAAGCACTAAAAATAAAAATAAAAATAAAACTTCTAAAAAGTGTAATTTAAAGAAATGTATAACCCAGGGCTAATCATGCCTCTGTTCCAACCTTTCTGAGTGTGTTACAGGCATCAATTTCTACATTTGTTTATATTTAACAGTTATAATTAAGTTTGTCAGTGAAAGGACTTAAAATATGTTTTTTGTCCTGTTGTGTGTAAAATAAAGGCCCTAAAGGAAATAAAACAAATTTAAAAACAAATAATCGAAAGAAATACTAATAAAACTATTCATCCAACTTACTGCAACAATACCAACAGTGTTCATTTTGACACCTCCTTTAATCTTAACTACATTCACTTTGGCCATTGGTATGCGATGACTGAACAGGAAAGACTTCTGCCCATTTACATTTTACACCTGGAAAGAACAGACTCTTTAGGTAATTCTTTTAATTCCCATACCTCATATCCTTCTGTTTTGATCACAACAAAAATGATCAAATGCTGATGCTTTGGAAATTTTGCAATTTACTTCTGGAAATTGTCTTACACTGTGTGTTTTACACCGTTCTTCATCCTGCAAGATCTTTTCCACATATCTGTCTCATTGACTAAATTCATTGAACCAGGGCCTACAGAGAAAAGCGATGTCTTCCTCATCGGTTACAAAATCCAAGATAAACCTGTTTGTAAAAAGGAGAAAAACAATGTCAAATTAAAGTAATGCAATTAAGGCCAAATGAATGGAAGATTGTGAATTTGAATACCAGGTCCACCAAGCTGCTGCTGCTGGAACCTTGACTAAGGCCCTAAACCCTCAGTTATATATATATATATATATATATATATATATATATATATATATATATATATATATATATATATATATATATATCCCTGGATAAGGGTGACTTCTGTATATGTATTTAATCTATAAAATCTACATTTAATAATGTATTAGTGTTTCTGGTACTAACTTTAATTAGTGGATAAATAAAGTGAATACTGTACATACAATTGACCATATGAAAAAACAAACCCTTGGAAGTACAAAGCCTTTCCTTCTCTCAGCCCTGCAGGGATTTCCTCAGTGTAAGGAATGGTCTGTGGAGTGTAAGCATATTGTATAAATGGATAGTGGATAAATGTATTTTATAGAAATAAAACACACACTCTTTATCACTCTTTATCTAAACTTTATCTAAAACACAAGTTATCTAAACTGGACCTTGTCATACACAATATTAAATCTTTATTTTTAAGACTAGTACCCAGCAAGACACGTAGATACATCATTTGTGCATTTATTTAAGTAAAAAGAACTTTAAAATATCTTTAAAAAGTCTTTAAAAAATCAAATTTTATCTAAATGTCAGTCTACCAGGTTTGAAATTGGGACCATAGTGCATTTTATAATGAATAATCAATGAATCTCTTGATGCCTGAGGCTCCCCGTGACCCAAGTAGTTCAGATAAGTTTTAAAAAATGAATGAATGCATGAATGAATGAATGAATCTCTTTAATTCCATGTGTTTTATGTAATTTAAGGGTTTCGTTTTGCACTTTTGTTACTCACCGGATTGTTGAAAATATTTGTAATCTCTGACTTAATAGATGGAGACCATCGTGACATGCCGATAGTGGTCATTATTTCAGTCCTGAGTTCAGTAATGAGAGAAGACATGGAGAAGTTCTGTGGCGAAAGATATTTTGTGCAAAATAAATACATGAAAATACATATTTACATATTGCACACAAATATTAATCTTTTTTTTTTTTTATCCATATTTGAGTATTAGGACAGTCTAATTAGTTTGATCTACATTGTAATACAAAGAATTAAAAATTGATTTCCATTTCATTCCGATTTAAAAGAAAATAAATTCTAGATCTTTGAAATAATTATTAATAAATACTAATTAATAATTATTTGAAAATATTATAATTATTTTGAAATAATATTTTATATTACAGCTATTAAAAATCAAGCTAAACTCATAAATATGCATGATGAAGAATTTATACATCATAACTGACCAATTGGTCTACTTTGACAGTAAGCTTCCCTTGAAAGGTGAAGGGGACAGAGTCGCTGGCTTCACTCACTCCCACATCACTAACAGCTCTGTATCTGACCCAGTATGGTTCTGTTGGCTTTAGACCAGTCAATGTGAAGGTGTTCTGTGCATTTGATGTGTCTATGACTGTCCATTCCTCATCATAAGCTGCTGAATCTTTTGAAGGTGTCATCATGTACTCAACTCTGAAGTGTACAATCTCTCCAGTTGGGGATTTTGAAAGCTTCAGGGTAACTTTCCCATCACTGGTCTCCACTTCAGGTTTGGGAGGTTTGGATACAGGCTGGAACTTAGGATCTGTCAGAGAACCATTCTGATAAAGTTGGATTGAGGATCCTGGATTGCTGGGATCAGATATGGAGGCAATGATGAATTTGATTCTCTTCTCATTTTTATTGGCCTAAAAGAGGTAAAGAGAGAAAGATTCTGCTTCATCCTTGCAGGAATGTCAGGAGAAAAGAACCAAGGCTGTGCTGCTTGGATAATGAAAACTCTCTCACTTGTTTTCCCATACATTTTAAATTCTTCAGATTTGTTCATTCTCATACCTCATAGCCTTCAGGGTTTTTCACAAAAAAAAAGAGCGACAAAGGCCGATCCTTTGGTCAGTATATGGCATGAAGGTCCAAATAATAAACCAAATGGCCAAAATATGAAATTAAAACAGATGCAATCACCATTGTGCTCAGTTACAAAACTCAAACTCAATCTGTATACAAATATTTTCCACATCCTCACAATCAAATCTTCTACATATTTACACTCTTCTCCGCACTAATTCCTTTACGATCTGAACCTGTTATTTTTTTCGTAATTATAGTTTTATTCTCTACAATAACCACATGATGGCGACAACGTTCCGCGACTCTCTGAATTCTGAAGTGGATGCTTTTAACCTTTTTTCTTGGAAAATAAGAAATTCTAAGAGTTTCAGATGTTAACCAAGAACATATTTAAAAAACGTAGACAGATTTAGATTAAAAGAATTCATACAGATCTTATGTTTACTGTATCATAGTTCCATCCGTTATATTTCCATGAGAACACACATGTTATATTCAGTAACTGAAGACTAAGATTAAGTGATTTATGTGTTTTAGATTATGGCTAAAACTAATCACTGCAGCAGCAGAGTTGGGCAGTCATGATGTCATTTTTTAATAAAACACAATTTCATACTTTTGGCTGATCAACATACCACAAGTGATCTCTCACTTTGTCACAAATAACACTGTTTATATCTTCATAACACTTCATAAATCTTTAATGAAGAAGTAAATATTTTCTCAATTTGTAATAACAAAGCAAGCAAGTCATAAACACACCATAATACATTTGGGTAAGATGTATAATTAGTCAGAACAATTATTCTTTACAATACTGCACGTGGAACATGCTTTTAGAAATGAGCGCTCTCTAAAGGTGAAATAGGGAATTACATCAGTATTTAAAGAGGAACTGACAACTTATATGAGACACTCTGTCCACTTCCACCTTTTATTTGGTGTTAGAATGAAGGGATAATTTTTGTTATCAAATTTTTGTTAACAATTAAGTAATAAACTATTGCTTTGTTCTAATAGCTAATTCTCAAACCTCTATAGATAGATATGTCTATTTTAAAATATGGCTATTTTTCTGTGTGTTAGCCATGGACGAATTGCTATAATGCACTAAAGTTATAATGCTTCAAAAATGTCTTTATATAGACAGATAATACTTTACTGTATAATTTACTGTAATGAAGGTATAATAAAACTATAGCAAATAAAATATAGCAATTGTTTCTAACAATAATAAGCAAGAAAAATCACATACAGTAAGGATGCTCAGTAGGAAAAAAAGACTGATTAATAAAATAAACTAACCATGTCAACAAACTGTGATATACCTTTGATACTATGTTCAGAATATATATATATATATATATATATATATATATATATATATATATATATATATATATATATATATATATATATATATATATATAATTTAAAAAAAAAAAAAAAAAGGCAGTAAATTTGGAGCAGATGCAAAGCCTCAAATATTGGCAGGATTGGTGACGGTGACTTTCAGTTTTATATCATCCACCTATTAAAAAAAAGCACCTCTTAACATTCCTGATG